>NC_055667.1:28255000-28492500 GCF_017976325.1 Chelmon rostratus | reverse complement strand
ATGAGCCTCTCTCTGAGGGCGAAGCTAAGTACGACTTTTACCTCGCGCTGAAAGCCAACTTTATTTTTTCTTTCATCTCACCACCTCAGTCCTCATGCCTGAGTTTCATCCTCTCTCTGCCTTCACAGAATTCAATCCCACCCGCCTCCCTCTCTTCTTTTATCCTGATGTCTGCCCCGACTCTTTACCAACCACGGCCTCTCGTCGGTGTTGCCGCGGTGATCAAAAGCGAAGTGGTATCACTACATGCTTTGAAACTCACATACAGATGTGAAAATACTGAATCTAGTTCCTCCTCAGCGCTGGCTCCCCCCCTCTAAAGGGGCTGAATGTTAGACCAGGAGTTCACTGAAAGTGTTCAGACTGTTTGAAAGCAGTTGAAGTGTCAAGTTTACTGTAAGCAGTGAAAACAGTTGACGTGTTCGATGAAGTGTCAGCACTGACAGATGCTGACTCTCATCTCTCCTGCACGCAGTGAAAGGAGTTGAAGGGTACTAAAAGGAGTGGAGTTGTGGGGGTGTAGAGGTGTAGAAGCTGATGTGATCTGAACACTGCCTGTACTGTACGACGAGGCTAAAGCTCTTAGAATGGGTGAAAACCTCATTTGTGTGTATTTCAGCCTGTTTTGCCTCCTCGGTTCCCTCGTTTGTCTCTTGATTTGTCTTTCAGTGGGAAACAGGATTGATTAGGAGCGTGCAAACCACAACTCTCTTGTCCTCTTTCTTCCTCTGAAATGAAAATGAACGCAGGTTGAGGTTTAGTGATCAATCAACAAAATGAGCAGCAAAAGTTATGAGTTCAAAGTGACTTTTCTAAACACTCAGACTCTGGGGGGGGGGGTTTGGGGGGGGGCAACCGGCCCCCCTCATGGCCCAGTTTTTGAAAAACGCGTGCTAAAGTGCCACCTGGGAACCAATACATGCAAGTGCCCTCTTGGGAGCCAAAACCGAGCCAAAGTGCCCTCTTGGGAGCCAAAATGCGTGCTTAAGTGCCCTCTTGTAAGCCAAAATGCGTGCTACAGTGCCCCTTGGGAGCCAAAACTGAGCTAAAGTGCCCTCTTGTAAGCCAAAATGCGTGCTACAGTGCCCCTTGGGAGCCAAAACTGAGCTAAAGTGCCCTCTTGTAAGCCAAAATGCGTGCTACAGTGCCCCTTGGGAGCCAAAACGCACTCTAAAGTGCCCTCTCGGAGGCCAAAACGTGTGCTAAAGTGCCCTCTTGGACGCCAAAATGTATGCTAAAGTGCCCTCTTGGGAGTCAAAATGCACGCTAAAGTGCCCTCTTGGACGCCAAAACACGTGCTAAAGTGCCCTCTTCAGTGGCGAGGACATGCTATATGTGCCCTTTTTTTCCTTTTCGCCCCTGCCCTTCAAAAAGTCTGGGCACACCACTGGGCCCAAATAATGCAGTGTTATGTCTTCCTCCCTTCTCTCTCCACTCCCTTCCTCCTCTACCTCTGTCTCTGCAGGACTCCATTTCTTTCATTCTTGCTTCCATCCATTTCTCTGTCACTGCATCGTTCTCTGGTCCCAGAGCTTTAATCACTTTCTTCAGTACTCCATCCATCTCCATCCTTTTCTGTCACCCCACATCTTTTCTCTTTCTCTCCCCTTTCTGTCTGCTTTCATCTCTTTGCATCACTTTCTGTACCCGCCTCTCACCGTCCAGCACCAAACTTTTGTTTTAGCTCCTGTCAGAGTCTCCTTCCCTCTGTCTCCTCCTTTTCTCCTTTTATCTCCCCTTCCCTCACTTTGGTCGGCCCCCAGTTCTCGCGGTTCACACCTCCTTCTCTCTGCACCCATTGCTTCAGTGTGGTTCGTGTTCGTGGCGGTCAGAGAAGCTCACATCATACTAATTTCACGCTCATTCTCTTCCTGCCTCCTCGTTCCTGAGTCGTTCCTGAGTTTTTTAATTCCTCTTATTGGCTTCAACGTGTTCCCTGAGCAGACCAGAACCTCAGCAGCATCTTTCATCTGTGCCCGCTGTGCTTGTCTGACATGCTCAGCCTCATCCTAACACACAAACACTTTTCTCTGATTCGCTATGATCTGCATGTGATTCTCTGATTTCCTGTCCCAGCATGATTCCTCACATTAACCCGGTTTCCTGTGTGCATGTGACTGTGTTGCTCCATTTTCTGTCCAAACTGTGAATGAAGCATGAAAGAAGCTTTTGAGATGCCAAAGCGTAAAACTGAACAGGACAAGATGAAAAGACAAAGCTGCAGCCACACTGGCATCTCTGTGAGACTGTGCTGAGGCAAAGTGCTGCTTTAAGCTAAAAACATCAGCATGCTAACGTGCTAATGTATAGCAGGGCCACATATTCGCTTGGCATTTCCCCATGTTAACATGAAATCCAACTGAGGCTGATTGTCTCCAAAATTATGACAGTTCATCCCAAGGAGTTCATGATTGTCTGTACCAAATTCCATGCAATCCATCCAATATTGCTGAGACATGACTTTAAAGCTGATGGTAGTTTGAGCATGTCCATCCACCCTTTCTGCTTCTGCATGTCTGTGGCTCCCAGGGGGCACTTCAGCGCGTGTTTTGGCTCCATAGAGGGCACTTTAGCACGTGTTTTGGCTCCCAGGGGGCACTTTAGAGCGCGTTTTGGCTCCCAAGAGGGCACTTTAGAGTGCATTTTGGCTTCCAGGAGGCACTTTAGAGCGCGTTTTGGAGTCCAAGAGGGCACTTTAGAGCGCGTTTTGGCTCCTAAGAGGGCACTTTAGCATGCATTTTGGCTCCAAAGAGGGCACTTTAGCATGCATTTTGGCTCCCAAGAGGGCACTTTAGCACACGTTTTGGAGTCCAAGAGGGCACTTTAGAGCGCGTTTTGGCTCCTAAGAGGGCACTTTAGTATGCGTTTTGGCTCCAAAGAGGGCACTTTAGCATGCATTTTGGCTCCCAAGAGGGCACTTTAGCACGCGTTTTGGCTCCAAAGAGGGCACTTTATGCGTGTTTTGGCTCCCAGGGGACACTTTAGCATGCATTTTGGCTTCCAAGAGGGCACTTTAGCACGGGTTTTTCAAAAACTGGGCCACGAGGGGGGGCAGTCGGCCCCCTGCCTCAATGCCACAAATTTCAATCTTGTGGAGGCACCAGAGGGAAGGTCAGGGGATCACCAACACCTGCCATCTTTGTCCCTAATTTCACAGGCACGTAATGTCTGCACATAATGGCGCTGATCACCACCATCCTGGTCAATGAGTGGAATTCCACTGAGTGTCTCTTCACTCTGTTCCACGCTCTATTTTTGATTTTTGATGATGTGTCAGTCTGCACGGAGCAGACTGAGCCAGACAGGAAGTCAGACAGTAGAGCCGAGAATCCTGTAAGAAGAAATAAAACATCCTGTGCAGATACATACACGTGATCTGAGCAGGTCAATAAAGCCGGGCTGGCAAAGCGCTGATTGGAGGAGCACTGAGGACGCATGCATCCCATGTGTCCTCCATACGTCCTCAGTTGGATCTCAGGTTAGAGCCACATTAGCATGTCTAAAAACAATGAATACATGAAAAAGCATTAATAAACCATAAATGTAGATCAACTCAAGTGAGTCATCTAATCAACAACAGCATCCACATAGCTGTCAGACAGATTCAAGAGGCGAGAAAAAAGACGTTACTGCTACTTTTTGTCATGACCCTGATGAATGTAAAGCCAATATTAGCCCTCCCCCCTTTTAGCTCTGCTTTGGTCCCTACCAACTCCTGAGGATAATATCTGGCTCTTTAGCTCAAAAGATGTTCCACTTTCTTCACTAGCGAGGTTGCTAACTTAGAAAGGCTTTGAGATTAGCAGGACAAGCTGCACACACACGTTTTTTTTTTCTGAGCACTCCTCCTCCACACACGACTTTGAAGCTGATTGTAGTTTGAGCATGTCCCCCCACCCTTTCTGCTTCTGCACGTCCTCATCTGTCTTTCTATTTGGACTGCAGGCTGCACACAAATGAATCTTCTCCCTCTCTATTTGCTTATTTATTATCAATCATCAGCCATGCTTTGAGCTTAAAGTCAGAAGATTCTCCTCCTTCCCTCCCACCAGGTCTTCATCGTGTCTCTCCTCTCCTTCATTTTGTTTTTCTTTCTTCTCACCTCTCGCTCTGATTCTGCACGCCTCTGTCTCTCTTATCTTTCTCCATCTATTTCTTCTTTTACGGTTTCATCCTTACATCATCATCTGCTAAAGATCCCCTCAGCTTATCGACCTCTCTATCAGCTCTATTCCTGCACCTTAATTCATCATCTGTTTTTCTACCTCTGCATGTGCTCCCGTCTGTGTGTGTCTGATAATAAGGTGGCCGTGGGAGTCGGGGAGCTAAGGCATTAGTTCATCCTGTCATGTAATTAATTCACATTGCTATGTGTTGTTTTTTTAAAGAAATGAGGAAAAAATTAAATATGGCGTACTGGACCATCATTTCCCCGGCTGGGGATGAATAAAGTTTTATTTTATCTTATCATCGTACCGGGCCGTCGGCATACTAGATCTTCGGTGCACCAGTTAGCTTATAGGCACCAAACTACTTCAATCCATCCACCTCGCCCACCTCCAAATGTTGACTGTGATGCTCTTCATACTGACTTCCTCCTTTACTGATTCCTAGAAGTCACCACCTGGCAATAACAACGACCACCTATGCAGCCGATTTTCTGGTGAGGACAGGCTGTTTGACAAAGAGGTGGAGGCATTTAATCCTGCACCACCCATGTATCAGAGACAGTGTGGACAGCTAGGAGACTGGTTCCTGTGGGACACCAAATGGCGCATTCCTGCCGTTTGGCTTCTTATCACGCACAGACGGACGCTTCAGTCTCCTTGGTTTGTTCAACTTCATGGTTCAGTTCATCACATCTCCCTGTTTGAGTCCTCTGCCATGTTGAAAGTCTGTTTTATCTGGATAAAGAAAAGGGTTTGATGAAATTAACTGATCCCTGATGATGAATTAACAGCACAGAATATGTATAGAGGTGGAAAGTTGTTCAAGGAAACACCAATCGCCAAATATAACGCTGTTTCTCAAGACACTGACACCACGTGATGAGTTCAACGAAGTGGACGAAGTGCTGGCTCGTTTAAAAAAAAGCTTTTTAAATTAAAAAAGCCAGGAGGCATCTCGGTCTTGTTCTCATAACGATCCATATTTAATAAGAATACCCATAATTTAGAGGTTCCCACACCCAAAGATATTCTTGAATAAAAGTCTTCAGGCTGTTTTCTGGTTCGGGTGAGTTTCCTCGACTCCTCGTTCTACTTATCGATGTTTTACAGTTTGACGACTCTGAGCTCAGTTTGGTCTTTGTTCCATTTATTGGCAAATGGAGAAAAAGTTCATTTCTGGACAAAATGTCAAGAAGAACGACAGAACAAGTGTCGAATTTCCTGAGAAATCTTCTTCCTGCATCTTCAGCTGCTGCTTCAGTTAACGTTAACAGAAACCAGCGTTTTGTCTTTTCCATCGTGTCTCTAGTCTCTGTTAAAAATCATCAGATACATCCTGGGGTTGCTTTTTTTCTGGGTTTGGACAAATGAGTAACAGAAATGTAAGACAAGAAAAAAAACAGCCTACAGTTGTGAAACCTAAATTAATCATCAACAGGAATTAATTAAAAGAAATAACAGAAGCTTCTGGTTCAGCGTTTCTCCACCAGCTGAAGTTTGCGTGGTGACTGATGTGTTGAGACACACCACAGTGAGCAGCTTATCTGGGTTACTGTAAATACTTTATGATGTTTGCATGAAACATGCCTCACTGAATAATGAACACTGTGATCATTAACTCGAGATCTTCAGGATCGTATTTGAGCAAGTCTGCATCTCAACTTGGAAGCATTTTCACTTAAAATACGTTGACAGTGGTTTAATTACACTGACGGCAGTAACGGGTGTTCGGAGTCCTCGCCAATTAACTTTAGAGTATGCAAATTACACAACACACATTCCCAATTCTAATATTTAGAGTTTAAAAATGACATAAATCCAACTTTAATACAGAATGTGTCCATGTCAGCTGAAACACGTGCTCGATGCTCCCTCTGATTTCTGGAGTAATGTGTTTCATACAGCGATGTAACTGCGTGCTAATTATAGGGAAGATTGGAGTTTCACAAGTAAATGTTGCTTCATTATTCATTTACTGTTGGAAACATTTCACATATTTGCACGTTCAGCTGTCCTGCTTTTCACTAACGAGCACGAATGAGTGACACCTGCTCGTCTCTCTCATCCAATGACTGACATCCACCAACACACAGCACACATGCCACACATTCATGCATTTGACATACATACATAATTAATATTTCTCTTTAAACACAATATTTAACATGTTAAATATAAATGTGAAGTAACAGGAAACAACGTGGGTCCCTAAAAGAGAAGTTGGTGTTTTCACATGTCAAACGATGTTTAACGTGATGAACTCACGAGATGCAGACCAGGTTTGAGGTTAAATCCATCTTCAGGCGTGACGCATAAAAACATGAGCATTAATTAACTGGACCTTAAATAAACCCACGCAAACATCCTCAGTAATGTCTCGATCTGAATCAATTCATTAGCTAACAGTTTGTCTCCAGACAGGAATGTTGCTCACATGTTTCAGGCTCTGAAACGTGATCATAGAGTTAGTTATAGACAAAAAATCTGTCCTCTTCTTCTCGACATGTGATCATCCTAGTGTTGTGACGTTCACGAACGAACTGGTTCTTTTGAACGGCTCGTTAACATGAACGATGGGAACCGAGTCGCAGCTGGGAAATGTTCTTTTTTTTCCGAGTTACATGGGGAGCTGGGATATCTAAATCCATTCCTCCCAGTGATTATTTCCAAGATAAAACGAGTTAAGGCCAGACTGCCTTCTTAAAACTTAATAAATATAAAAATGAGCCAAATGAGCCAGTTTTTTGAACGGCTCTTTGAAAGGAACGGCTCACCAAGATTCGGCTCCCCTCAAAGAGCCAAAAATCCCATCCATCCATTCAGTGTAAAACTGCTATTCCTATTCATTTCTGTGCTGCTTCTGTGATGCCCAGCAGGTGGGTCATCGTTAATTGGAAGCACCTGGGCCAGGTATGGTATAAAGAGCATGCCTCCCTTGTTCCCTGATGAAGATAGACAAAGGAAACTCTGCTCCCTCATCCTTGTTTTCTTGACTGACAGTCACATCTCTCAGCGCTGTCTTAGTTTCAACACTTTCTTTGCTTGAACTTCTCGCATCACCTCCTGTTATTCGTCACGTTTTCTGAGCCCGTCATGACAAAGTGCATGAATTAGAGGTTTGATGTGTGAATGCACGAAAGACAACATGACTCGATCACACGACTAACTGAGCGACATTTATTCTGATTCATCCTGGCGTATCATTGTTGCTTTGAACGCACTGTGGCATTTTTAATGAATAAATCTAGTCTACATGTGTCCTGTGGAGTTTTTAATAGCAGCTATTGCGATGGGAGGGGTGTAGTATGCTACAAGGGTTTGCATTTTAATGAATGGACAATATTAACTCCAGCTGTAGGTGCAGCTGTTGGTCGTACAACAACGTCACGGGTGTCGCTTAGTTTGCCCGCTGGGTGGTGCATTCGATCAGTGATTTATTTATTTATTTATTTTTTATTATTATTTCTTTTAGTAAACAGTACAAACAAAACAAGTACAGCACAACAGACAACAGACAGCGTCATCAGGAGTCGGATGAATACATTTGACATTCAGGCTCAACATGTGGTAAATTGTAAAAGGTAATTCAAGTAAACAGAGTAAGATGAATGGGTTACAGGTTACCAACTCAAGTTACAACCACAATATAATAAAAGTGATATGAAACAAAGTTCATCATAAGTAGAAGAGTCTATAAAACGTCCATATGCTGCTTCCATTTCTTCCAACATTTCTCATATTTTTGAACAGCACATCTTAGAGAGGGGGTAACTTTTTCCATAGTGTGAATTTCTTTAACTATTTCAATCCATTCAGCTACTGTTGAAGCGGTGGTAGGTGATAGTATCTTAGCAGTTAGTATTAGCATCTAGCAGTTAACATTAACAGTATAGGTGAATCTAGCTGTATTGTCTTCTTCTCTTAGCGGTAGCGGTTAGCATTTTTGAGCACAAGTATCTTGTGTTTAAATGAACTATTTGTAATAAAGAAGGTAATTGGGTTTTCTTCAAGCCATTAGGCCTAGCACGTCTTTCATTTGCTCTACGTTTACTCCAGTGGCCACAGTACAATGTATTTACAGAAGGGAACAGATAGCCAGCAGTAGCCAGGCTTCTTTTGCTAGTCCATTTGGTTTGTAAATTTATCTGTGAATTATAAAAAAAAGTATGATTTTGTTGGCAATAAACTGCCTGTTTTTCGAAGTAATTTCTCTTCTGCCTTTCTTTGTGTTGTGCCTCTGCCCCCCTAGGTGCCCCGGGGGCATAACACCTAGATAATTTAATCATGCTGTAGGTTTATATTGTGGCCACAGGTTTTATTTATGGCAAATCATTTGTTTTCTGCCAGTTATTTACTTTAAATTAGTCATTTAAATTCAAACCATGATGACTTCTTAACTATGTAGTCTTACACCATCACTTGGGTTAATACTCCAATCTGACTGGCTGCAGGGTTTTTATTAAAGAACACCGGGTAGTTCCAGTGAAACTGTCATTCTGAATTAATGCAGTTTGCATTGCACATGAGTAACCATAGCAACAGAGATGCAGTCAGAGCCTCTGTTTACTGTACAGCTTAATGCAACCAAGAAGAACGTGAAAAAGGACGCTACATCCAGTCAGCCTACTGTGTGAAAAATGGTCTTAGCAATATAGTTTAAACGTTGCAAGCCTCATGAGATATGCAGCATGCAATGCGTCTGACTGACATCAGCTGGCTGTGAGCACGCTGACAACTGGTTTGGGGACACTGACATGGCTGGATAGCTAGCTCGTCTACACTGTACTCAGTGTTATTGACTTTGAATCCTGCTAGCATAATATTAGCTTTAAGGTTCGTCTTATTTGTGGGGCTGTGAATGATGGTTCCATGGGATGGTGATCGTTCCATTGATTGGTCAAACCCTCAGGTGTTGTCAGAGAAACTGAGCTATGGTTTGTGAAAATGTAAATTCATGGTCTTTGGCCATGGTATAAATGCTGTAATGCACTTCAAGGTGTCCGTTATCAGGCATTAATGAACATGCCACACAGTTATCCCTCACATGTTTGAGTCTAAAGTCGAACCAAACCTCAACAACATCTTGCTTATAGAGGCATCACATCACATATTACGGCAGTTTATCCAATAGGAGACTAAGAATTAGACGTTTTGTCCTCTGGAGATCATGAATGTCAAACTGTCCAAAATGTTCCACGTATTTGATGAGATGTTTCAGTCTGGACCAAAGTGGTGGACTCTTTGCCCGTCACTGCAAGATGTCAGTTTGAACGGGACTTGACTTCATGACTTCATCTGGTTGAATCAGCTGGACCATAAATCATCCTCATGAAATAAAGCACCAGGACAAAACTGTGTGCAGGTGTGTGTGTGCAAGTGTGTGTGTGTTCAGGTGTGTGCGTGTGTGTGTGTGTGTGTGCTTGTGTGCAGGTGTGTGTGCGTGTGTGCGTCTGTGTGTGTGTGCGCGCGTGTGTGCAGGTGTGTGTGCGTGTGTGCGTGTGTGCGCGTGTGTGCAGGTGTGTGTGCGTGTGTGCAGGTGTGTGTGCGTGTGTGTGTCTGTGTGTGCATCTTAGTGTGTGTGTGTGTGTGTGCGTCTGTGTGTGTGTGTGTGTGTGTGTGTGTGTGTGTGTCTGTGTGTGTGTTTCCGGCACTTTCTCTGTCATGCAGGCAATTAGTGCCCCTGTTGAGGACAAAAGTAAAATGTCAAGCATGAAATAGTCTCCGGCCACACATACACACACACCAACACACACAAAGAGACGCACACACAGGCTCTCAAGGCGAGGTTGCACACACGTTTTTATTCATTGAATGTGTTTTTCCTCTTTTTGTCAGTCGTGTGTGAGAGACACAAAGTGAGAACAGAAGACGAAGAGTAAAGTGAGAGGAGCGGCTTCTCGACGCTGACATCAAGAATACGAGACAAAGACGGGATCGCCGGGTTTGAACTGAAAGGCAGACGTCGACTGGCCGCTCAGATTCTTCATCATCCAGAAGTCAGGCTGATGCAAAAAGAGGAGAAGGAGGAAGGGGTGGGGGGGGGACGATACGGAGAGAGGAAGTCTGCAGGAGGCGAAAGGAGGGAAGCAAAAGGCGGCACTAATGGGGTTGAACTGTGGTGACTCAGTGGGCAAAGCAGCTGCATCCAGCAGGAGAGGAGATGAACCAGAGTCACAGCCTGGGCGGCGATAAGAGAGCCATTAAACATTTAAAATGAGGTCACCTGCAGCGCTGCAGGACGTGTGCTGATCCTGGTTTTAAAGGATAACTTTGGTTTTTTTACAACCTGGACCTTATTTGTAGCATCAAATACGACCATTTACTCACTCAGACAACTTTGGTGGCATTTGGAGTCGTTTTGAAGAAATTAGCCCCAGAGGAGCGGCGCGTATATCCGTATAATGCGAGTACTCGGGGCATCCATGCGCAGCCTCTATATAACGCATAATCTGCAGAAACTCGTTCATATTCCAATATTTTGTTCTGATATGCTGGTGCTATTCCCCTCTGAGCCCGTGGTGGCATGTTATCAACATCCGGCGTCTCTAGACAACTACCTCTGACGTGGATGATGTCATTACCGAACGCCGCGCGCTGCGAGCAGCCAGCCACAACACGGCTGACTCTGCGGCGGTCGGCTACGAATACGCAATAACGAACCACAGCTGTGCCAAACTACAGCTAAACTAGCCGACCGCCGGCTCAGAGGGGAATAGCACCAGCATATCAGAACTAAATATTGGAATATGAACGAGTTTCTGCAGATTATGTGTTATATAGAGGCTGCGCATGGATGCCCCGAGTACTCGCATTATACGGATATACGCGCCGCTCCTCTGGGGCTAATTTCTTCAAAACGACTCCAAATGCCACCAAAGTTGTCTGGGGGGGTAAATGGTCGTATTTAATGCTACAAATAAGGTCCAGGTTGTAAAAAACCAAAGTTATCCTTTAAAGAGGTCATGGAGCACAAGCTGAAGACTTCAGAGGGAGATGCAGGTCTGATGCTTGAAGCTGCTTTAAAGCTTTTGTCTCTTTCTCAGACGAGTGAACAGAATTTGAAGCACAGCTTCAGCTGTTTTCAGTCTATACACACACACACACACACACACACACACGTACACAAGGTCGCGGTAATAACTCAGACTGTCCACAGAGGCTGTCAGGAGCTGCCCTCCTGAAGCAGCTCTGCTCGGGAGGCTCGAGGAAAGTACAAAAAGGAATAAAGGTGAAATGGTCACACTTTAAAAACACAGAAAAGGCTTTTGGATTTTTTTTGTTGAAGGCTGGTACACAGCGCTGTGATTGGCTGTCTGAATGCAATGCTGGAGCTAATATGAGACAGTCTGAGGGGACGTCAGCACTGTGTTCATGTTGTTTCTCATCACAACATCATAAACCTTCATTATTTGTGTTAACATTTGCTCACATCAGAACATCCGTGCAGCTATTTTGTGCAATATTTCATATTTTTACTGTGTATTGTTCACTGTGTTATATATTTTCCACCATGCAGCAGTACAAAGACACTATTATTATATTATAATTCACCGTGAAACTGAACCTTCTTCAAAGTCAATATTATTTCTATACTTTTGTTTATGAAGTACTGTAGTTGATGTATTTTCTCCTTTTTATTCTTGCTGTCTGTAACAAGTAAACATACAGACTTATCTTATCTTATCTTATCTTACTATGTTACTATCCCTCCACTGCAGCTGTGGTAAAGGTACCCACTCTCTTGCTTGACAGCTGTGTTCCCATGGAGACCACGCTCCGGCCCTGCAGACCCTCACCCTGCCCTGCAGACCCTCACCGGGCCCTGCAGACCCTCACCCGGCCCTGCAGACCCTCACCCGGCCCGGGGATCCAGCTGTGAAGGCTGAAGAGGTCGGAGCTGTGGAAGGTGCCGTGTGTGCGTGACGCTAACTGGGCACCTCGCCTTCGGCCTGGTCATCATCAATAATCAGCAGTTTGCTGAAAGATTTGACTTTTTTAGATTTTATGATTTATTAAAGAGTCACTGACTACATTTACATGCACACAATATTTCAGTTTCTGCCTTTATTCTGAAAAGACAATTTTCCTACTAAGCGATTCACGTGGCTAATGATAATGAATGTTCCACTAATTGTCAGGATTTGTCTTTTCCTCATGTTTCATACGTGTTTCTTCTTCCTGGTGTGTCGTGTGTCTCTCTGGGTGCATCTCATTTCTCTTAAGTACTTCTGGTCTGCCATCTTGCTGCCCATCTCAGAGGGCATATGAGGGTCCGAGGAGCGAGGAGGGATCTCTGAGGAGCCATGAGTGAGGATACATCAGTGCATCCTTCCCAGAAGTCTTCCAGCTGAAGGGTGTGAAGGCTCCGCCCCCACAGCTGGCACGTCTCAACGAGGTGGAGAAGCTGTTTAAGTGTCAGTATCCTGCAGTGAGCGGCTGAAATTCAGACGAGCCTAACTTAACGTTACGTTCTCCAAAGAGCGATAACACAAGAACACGAGGAACCGTCACGTTTTAATTAACGCAAGCAAAGCAAAGCAAGATGGCAGACCAGAAGAACTTCCGGTTCGAGCTACCTGATCCACCTGCTGCCAGCTCACCTGCACACCTGAGGTCCATCAGCTGATCATCAGCACTGCTCTGCTGCTTTCCATACACTGATAAATCTGACTGCACGACTTGAAGCTCCTCTTTTTCCTCTCGGGTTACTTTTTGGTGACTGAAACTGGTAGAAATGTTATTAATTTATTGATTCTGCAAACAGTCAAATCCTACAAACGCACACGTACACGTGAAAAGGTGACATTTATCACGAGAGTTTGGCGAATGTGGCTTGAAACACGAGCAGGTGTCAATATGAAAGCGCTCTCATGATGAGAGTGAGGCTGAGACTGGGGAGATAAGGCTGGAGGAGGAGGAGGAAGGGATGAAGAGGTGCGTCAGGATGGTCTGATAGAGGGACGACAGAAGCACTGATGTTTTCACAGGATCGATTCGTGTGTTTAAGAAGAAAAGGAACGGACAAAAGAAGCAGGTGGAGGGACAGACGAGGACTTTAATGGAGCCGAATCAGTTTTTAACAAGCTGAGACGCTGCGGAGACAAAGGTCAGGACAGACACACACACACACACACACACACACACACATACACACATACACACACAAACACTTACACACACACACACACACACATACACACACAAACACTTACACACACACACACACACACATACACATACACACACAAACACTTACACACACACACACACACATACACACACACACACACACACACATACACACACACACACACACATACACACATACACACACAAACACTTACACACACACACACACACACACACACACACACACACACACACACATACACACACACACACACACATGCATACACACACACACACAAACACACACACATACACACACAAACACTTACACACACACACACACACAAACACACACACACACACGTCTCCCTGGCAACAGCTAAGGCATCAACAGACCTCCTTCCTCCTCCGCCGGCTGCAGGTGAGTCTGAGCTTCTGTGTTAAAGCAGAAAACCGTCACAGTTAAAACTGTTAACTTCCAACTTAACTTTTATTAGAAAAGAAATAAATGAAGATGCAACTCAAGTGTTGTAAAAGTTCCATGAACGTGGGAGACTCAGAAGAGGAAGATTTAGAGATGAAAGATAAGAATCAAACATTGGATCCACTTTGATTGGATTGGAGAGATATGGAGCTGTGGTGGGTTACAGAACTCACAGCGTACTTCAGGGGACTGTTGGCCTCCACCCACACCTCCATGACTGGTGAGAAATACCTGAACACCACACAGAGAGGCCGGTGTGAGCGATGGAACTGACCTTCAGGTGTGAACACCTGTTGAACTCAGCAGGAGGATGGAGATGTGTGGACATTTGGGGGGAATTCCCCTCACCCAGCACTCACTGTGGGAAAAAGTAAAGTTTTGACTGATATCGTGACAACTGCTGAAGAATTTCCCAAAGAAGAAGAAATAAAGATGCAAATAGATTAAAGTAGAAGCGAGCCAGAATATGAACGAGCACAAAGTCTCTCAGTTCATCATTTAATAATGAAGTGAGTCAACGTTACGGGGCGTTAAACCCTAACGCTTTTCCTCTGGGAGCTGACGCTGTTTGCATTCTCCGAGAAGAAAATCAGCATGAACGACTCCGTTAATGGATCCCTGTCCTGTTAGTGTGTGAATGACTGCTCTGCATCACAATACTAGCACTCATCAGATTTGTTTTTTTTAAGGCAAAGAAAGCGTGCGGCAGGAAAAACAAAGCGTGAAGGACTCGAGATAAAAAAGGGCGGGAGAGGTGAGATGAGGCGGGAGCTGTCACCAAGGCAACGATGCAAGAGTGAGATAAAGGTTGTGATCCGCTGCTAAAAACAGTCGGCGGGTTTGTTTCAGGTGTAATTATGTAAGTTGAAGTGTGAACGTTGTGTGAAGCGTCGCAGCAGTGTGGAGCGCCTCGAAGGGGCTTGAATGTGCTTTGGGAATTTATTTGTTTATTCTGTCTTTATTTTCTTCTTTTCTTCGTCATTCTGTATGTTCCAGAACGGTTTCATGTTTTTTTGCTTGTGTGTTGGTTTTGAACGTGGAAACCTCACATAAGACATGTTAAAACAAAACATCCAGGAGCCTCTCAGTCCCAACAAAGCACGTCACTTTACGTTCTTTATAGTTCTCTGGTGTTTCCCTGCTTAACTTACTGTGTGGAGGGGAAATACATACACAAGCTCAATACAAGCACGTTTTGTTTGACAAAGACTTGTTAACAGTGTTAACCACAACAGGCTTTCTGAACACGCTGAGACGTTATTTTTAAAAACTAAAACGTTAAAATTCTTTGACATTGTTGAGATCAAAAATATGCAAATAATGTATAAAGCAAAGAATAAGTTACTGCCAGGTGATGTTCAGAAACGGTTTGTGATAGAGAGGGATGTTATAAATTAAGGGGTGAGTTAAATGTTAAGATTCTTAAAGTGGCACTACACTGAAAAGTTTTTGTGTTACGATCTGTGGAGTAAAACTATGGAACAAACTGTGTGTAGAGATAAAACAAATATCTGACATTAGTCAGTTTAAAAAGGAATAAAGAATTGATTCTTGTGAGATATAGTGATGACTAACAGGTGTTTGGGTGTGTTTGTGAATCACAACACTTTTCTATACATAATGAAACTGTCAGTGTCTGCATACTGTGCACGGTATTTATCGTAATTGCTGAATATGTGGATCATGTGCAGGCTGAGGATGAATCAGGATGTTTCAGTCATGAGTTTTTTGATAAAACTGTAATAGTACTTCAGGGGTAGGGTTTAATAAGTTTACACTTCTTTCGACTCCCTTTCGCTCATGTGATCTGAGATCAGCTGAACTGAAGGTGACTTTTTTCTTCTTTATTCTTTATTATTATAACTTTTGTCTGTTTGCTCTGTCTTTCTTTGTTTTTTTACATGTTCGAAATAAAGGAATCAATCAATCCTAAATGCAGCTGTTGGCTCTCACCGGCCTGTCAGTGAACGAGCTGATTAGAGGCATTATCAGAGTCGCTCTCAGTCCAAAAAGCCGCTCAGACCAGCACATTAAATGCACATTCACTGAATGATTCCTGTGGTTGCTGGAGGCTTTGAGGCCTGGATGAGAACCAGCTGTGAGAACAAATGGCAGGAGATATGTACATGTTTGCATCACATTATTTCCTCAACCAGCATCCTGATGTAATGTGAATATTTAGAAACCGTTTGTCACATCTCGTCACATCTGTTAATATGTTTTGTTCACAAGCGTCATGTCTTGTCTTGCACTTCCTGTTTTATTGTGAAACCTAACTCTCCTCTCGTTTCAGGCCCTTGACTTCCTGGTGTGTTTCCCACCTGTCTGATTGTCTGCCCTGCCCTGATTGTCTCCACCTGTTCCTTGTTACCTCGTGTATATATAGTCTCCCTTTGTCCTGTGTCCTTGATATCTAGCGTTCTAAGATCCTTGTCTCCTGTTTCCCTTGTAAGTCCTGTGATTAGTCTAGCTTTCATTCTTTTGTTTGTCACTTTGCTATTGAGCCATTTTTGAGCCATTGATAGTTTTTTGTTCTTTGCCGTTCAAGTTGTCCTTCGTGCTTTTCGTTGTACTTTGTTTGCTTACCAAGCCTGTATTATGGTCAATTATCCTGAGCGATTTTTGTTCATAAATTATTCCTTTATTTTGAAACCTCGCTGTGGTGTCTGTGGTCTGCATTCTTGAGTCCTGAAACCTCGTGCCTCCGGGCTTGTCACCATTTGCTCGTCTGTGAAGATTCATCTCGGTGCCATTTACAGCGAGACGTCTTCAACCAAACCTCCAGTCCTGGTTTGGATACTCGTTTGTCCAGACTGCTGATTTGACCCTTCAGCGCTTCGACAGCCCGCCCGCAGGACGTAGGATCAATTCTTGTTTGTTCTTCTTCCCGCTGTTCGCCACAAACAGTACATTCACGTTTATGATCATACACAGACAGAAAGATAAGATTCAAGATACAATCACAACAGGAGGCACGATAAACGCAAAGAGCAGCCAGTGATCGACACATCAATAACACTCCGACAAAAAGGTCTGGAAACGTCCACGAAGGTCCACACAACACACACACTGCAGTAAAAACTTTAGTCCAAAACATGATAATAATCCACAGAAATATATACAGACGGACGCCATCTTGGCTCCTCACTTGACCAATCACAATCTGCCAAATGAAGCCTAGCAACCAGAATGGCCAATAACAGTCTGAGTTGAACAGAAGGGCCGTTTTCTCTTCTTCTGTGTGAAGGCTGAGCCGATCACAAACAATTTTGCAGTTGGCTGACACTTGAAATTGGGTGACACACACCAATATCATCAAATAATTGAACAGCTATACCACATACTGGACAGACAGTCGAACAGGTAAATGTTTGAGGAGGTAAAAGTGATAAAATTGCTGCTTCTCTGGTTTGAGGTCACATACAGGAAATATGTGTTGATGGTGCACCGTGCGTCTCCATGGTGCTGGGGAGTGGGCTTACATACCAATAAACAATGGTGTATGTGTTGACACTGCCAACGTGTTTTGCCTTTTACTCGGCCGGCTGTGTGCAGATGAATAAGGTGGTTGGCTGGTCAGAGTCTGTCTGTGATCCACCTCGACCTTCTCTAAACTGGGTCATTTAAAAGTGGCTGCTATGGACAAAAATGTCCTTTTATAGAAGAAATTCATAATAAAAATAATAATCAAGTTATTTGTTTACACAAGAAATTATTTTTGCTACGTCTTCCTTAAAAAGAAAAGTGAACAGATTTAGTTTTGCAATTTTCCAACATTTTTTGAGAGTAAAAAACAAAGACGAACCAGATATATCTTTATCTTTTTTATTCCATGCATTCCTCATCCTGGTTGTGCCATCTACTGCCTGCCACCTACATTACCCACAATGCAACTAACTACACCCGGTCAGAGATTGATCTTAGCTATGCTAGTAGCTAGCCTCTAGCAGTGATGAGGAGAGGTTTCACGTGTGCACTGGTTCTCCCTAACACCTGTAAACAGACTTTGATGTGTAAATCTGTCACATTCCCCTTCACTCGATAGATGTGCAGTAATTCTTAGCGTTGCACTGCACGTGTGCAGCAGGTCTCTGGGCCTGGACTTGGGTTAGGGTCTTCCAAATCCAGCAAAGAAGGTAGAATTTATTTATGCGGTCTGAGACGTTGTGTCATGATCCGTGCTCGCCACGTCTGTTTTATGTTGAAGATTCTCCTTTTGTGTTATCATAGTCTGGTTTTGTTCACGTCCTGTTTTATTTTGAAGGTTCAAGTCATGTTTCGTTGTGTGCTTTACTTCCTGTGTTTTCCCGCCCTTGTGATTGTGTGATGTGTTTCACCTGTGTGTCATTAGTGATCCCTCCTTCTGTATATAAGTCTGTGTCTTCCCCCCAGTTGTTGTCTGTGTTACCCTGTTGTTTGAGGTCTCTTGCCTTTGCCCACGTCCCTCATTTCAAGTCAGTGTTTGTCCTTTGTCTTTTAATGTCGTCTGTGCCGTGTTTCAGGTCAAGTGTTTGTCTTTGTCTAAAGCTCTGTCACGTTCTATGTTAGTAAGTTTGTAGTGCTGTCTTTGTCTTAACCCATGCCCTGTTGTGTTTTGTGTTTGTTGTGTTTGCTCAGTGTTTCCCTGTGTTACCTTGTTTTATGTGTAAGCCCATTCACTCTAGTGTGTGTGTCTTCATAGTTCCTTGAGTTTTGGTTTTCTTTGGTTTTTCTTTTGTTGAATAAATTTGCATCTGCGCCCCCTGGTGTCTGCATCTGGGTTCAACCCATAGCTCCCTCAAATCCCCACCTTCCTGACTCGTTGAGCCTTGACTTTTCTTTTTTCTTTTTATAAAAGTTGAGGCTCTCTTATAAAACCTGAGCAGATTCCATCATGATGTCTTTAAAAACGTGCTGTTCCACACACGCTGTTCTACAGCTGGAAAAGACCGATACTGTGTTCCTCAGAGGCACCTCAGAGAACAGCCGTTGCTTTGGAGTTGCATCAACATATTATTTTCATGGTACACTGCTGTATAATGTCCTCAATGTTGTGCTTTTTTATTTAACCTTTATTTAACCAAGTAAAAGACCCATTGAGATCATGATCTTTTTTACAAGGGGGATCTGGCCAAGAGGTCAGCAGCACACATCACAATGAATAACAGACAGTAAATAAAATGAAAGAGCAGCAATAACTAAGTCAAAGGTTAACATATAAAGTGCAGCAGTGGAAGTACAGTAACAGTTTTAAAAACATGAGCACTGTTCCTCACGATGAGTCAGTAGAGAGCGAAAGTTCTCCAATGGTATGAGCAACACAGCATTTCTTGCAGTCCAAAGCAAAGTAAAAAAGTTAAAATCATCCAGAACCTCAAGAGTGGCTGTGACTGTGCTGTGTTGCTTTCTAAAACCAGACTGGAAGGTTGATAAAATGTTATTTGCTTCAAGAAAATCTTTGAGCTGATCACTGACCAGTCGTTCGAACACTTTGGAGAGCTCACAAAGTTTAGATATCGGACGTTAATTATTTGGAATTGTACTGTAAAGTACGGTAAAGCTCAAATTAAAAATGTGCAAAAGAGGCTCAGCAATGAAATCTGCAGACAATCTGAGACAGAACACGGCTTAATAACAAGGCTGAGCCACATCTGCAGCTCTCCTCAGCATCGCTCCTCTGAATGTCGGAGCAGCACGGCTGACGTCCGCTGGCGTTCGCCTCGGATGATCTGCTGATGAGGTTCATGATTTTATGGCACTCTGTCGAGCCACAATAGCAACTGTTGTTCATACAGTTCGTGTCTAATCTGCTGCTGAAGCTCTTCTCCAGGAGGGGGATGCTTGTTGTTCAGCACACAAATGTACAAGCTCTCATTAACTCGCCCCTGATAGAATTACTGTTCTATGTTATCGGCTGACAGTAAAACAGCGAGCACATTATTACCGCAGGTATCACGGTGACGATCATTTTTATGGCAGGCATTTTCCCAAAAGATGATTTTGCCATTTTCCAATAATGCAAATATGCGAATGGATGCTCCCTGCTGGCTGCAGCACCGCTGGAGGCAGAAAGCTTGTGCACACATCGAAGCCTGTATTAAGAACAAAGCCACCAACAAGCAGAAGAAAACTCACATTATCCTGCATAAACAGCAGGACACACACTACCCGATGGACGAAGTCAGAACACACTCACACACACAACATCTCTGTCTGATATCAGAGTGGTCACATTTATGGCGAAGCCCTAAAACCCCTCGTCGTGTTCATAATGTCGCTTTCATTAGGAAGCAGCGCCGAGGACGGTTTAATGAAAAGCATTTTGGTGATCAGATCATAGAACCAGCGCCGAGAGGTGGATGATGGATGGATGTTTGAAGGAGAGAGAGACAGAGGCAGCATGCAATGTTTAGTTTGAAGAGAAGAAAAACTCTTCACAGTAAATGTTTAAAGTCTCCACGCTGTAAGATCCAGTGAGGTGGATCCTGGAGCTGCAGGAATGAAGCTGGTCTCATGAAGAGCAGCTCCGTGTTGAATGCTGCTCATCAGTCTGCAGCTCTATTTATGACCATATGTTCTTTTTAACTTCTTTAAAGTAAACCAACAACATCAAGTGTATGTATAAAAACGAACAAAGAACAAACACAGAGACCTCATCCTCTTCAAAGCTGACCCCTAAACGTCCAGAGTACATACCTGTATGTTCCTGTACATCCTGTTGTTGTTTGTATTTAGATTTTGTCTAAATGTCTGTTAATTTACGTGCTTTTGTGTTGGAAATGTCACACCGTGGTGAGGTCTGTCTCGTCTCAGGTTTCTGTCTTGTCATTCCCTGTTTTATTTTGAAAGCCTAACTCTCCTCTCGTTTCAGAGCACTTGCCCTTCCACAATCCCAGTGTTGACCTGTGGGGGTCTGGTTCTGGTTTGCTGAAGAAGAATCTGATGCAGCTGTTAAAGGAGACATTTAGAAACCAAAAAGAAATTAGACCGTGCAGTTCTTTTCTGTTAATGATGGCCAGTCTGTTTCTTCATGTGGAGCACGTTAATGGTCTTCTCGGGTCCAAACCTACAAAGACCTGGATTTGTTCTACTGTGTGCTCCGAACCGAATCAGACTCGTCTATTATTTGAAAGCTGGGACCAGGACCCGAGCAGAACTGAGAAATGTCGGACCCAAACCCTGCCAGGAGTCACAGACCTGATCAGCACCGACTTCACATCCAGGCTGTCAAAACAGAACATCGTGTCCTCTCTAACGATGCGTTAGTAGCTTTCTCCTCTGTGTTTGGCCGTGAAATCAAATCCGTCTTCCTCACAGAGAAACGTTGTGTTCTTCCTCTCCCGCCGACTGAAACAGGATGACTGATCCACTCGTTATTCAGTTTCACAGTCCACCTCCTGTCACGGTGTCAGATGACAGATGGCTCATGTAGAATCAGCTTCGCAGCTTTAAACCTTCCTTTCGAACATCATCATCCTCATCGATCATAACGATTGCTCGTTTGTCGCCACGGCTGCTAACGACGGTGTTGCTAATGTGCAGTTATCTGTGTTCTCTGAAATGAGTCTGTTGCAGCTATCATGGCTTTTTCACCTTATTTCCTTACATGCACTTCTTCGATACACACACACACACACACACACACTTCCATCATGATCAGCACAGTCTGACCACTCGGGAAAAACTTTATTCTAATACAAGAAAAACATTTTTATCTTCTGAATCGGTGCCAGTGTTCCACCTGTGGTTTAAAAGAACAAGTCCCATCTAATTAAATTCAGTTAATTTAAACAGAAGATACTTGTGCTCAAAAAGAGGATTCATTCTCAGTGAAGAACCTTGGAGCTCTAATCTGCCTCTATACCTGCCAAAGAGCAGTGATTCCTAACACGTCTCTGGGGGTCATCAGGTGGAAACCTCCCTTCAACGGTGTTTCGCCTACTTCGTCCCACGACACCTCCAGGAGGCTAGGCGGTGAACTCGATAAAAACAAATTAATTAAAATTAAAAATTAAAATAAAAACTAAATCCTGACATAGCTGTCCTGGACCACTGGTTTCCACTAAACATACAGATCTTTACAAGTAGGTCATAATCAAATGATCTCCACTAACAAGCCAAATGCATGAAAAGTATACTCCAGCAGTATTTGAGTTAATGTAGTTAGTTACTGTGGTCACTGAAAGGACTCAGAGCACCTGCAGCTCATCTCATCAGACGGTCACCTGAGCGGCCTCGCTGCCCACTATCACCTGATTAAAGTCTGTGCAGGTAGAGGAGCTGTTTGCTGTTTTAATGCAAAACTTAATCAAACATATAAACGCACTAAATGTCTGCGGCGGTTTGATTTTGGCTGATTTTGAATGTGTGAACTCCACGCATGTGCACCGTATTACTGGAACAGTGAAAATAGTCTTGCTGTAGTCTTGCTGTTGTCACTGTGGTGAGGTTTGTCTTGTCATTTCCTGTTTTATTTTGAAGGTCCAGAGTTATTGCCTTCGTGTCTTTTGATCCTCTTCCTGAGTGTTTTTTGTTGTAATTTCTATCTTCTAGTTTTGTTTGTAGTTGAGCTGATTTTCAGTTCTTTGTTAGATTGTGCTTTTGTTTCGTGGTTTTTGCCTCCGTGTTTTAGGAGAGATCTTTCGTTGTTTTGTTGGTGTAGTTCCTTGGATAATTCGTAGCCGTTTTGCTTGTTCCTCCTTCGGGGGTGTTTTCTGTTTTTTTTTTATTTCACACCTTCTTAGTCATTCTTTCTTTATCCTCCTTGTGGATCGTTTTTTGTTACTTCTTTGTTTTGTTCATGATATTCTTCGTGAGTGTTTGGGTGGGGGTTCATGAGCGTTTGGGCGGGGGTTTGTGAGTGTTTGGGTGGGGGTTCGTGAGAGAACAAAGCGAGTGAAGCAGACATGAAGCCTCACCTGCTGATAGTTTGATGTTTTGGTAGAAATGAATCTCCATCAAACCGTCAGCAGATGGTCGAACGACATGATAACCGTGTCGTTGTTTCCTCATTTAAAACTTGTGTTTCAGACGCTGCTGTTTGTTTTCTAATCCATCATCAGTCTAACCCTCATCTTCCTCTTCATGCTTCTCCAGATGTCACAGCTTACAGGAAGGCACAAACATTTGTGAGTTTATAGTTCCTGGAACAAGATGGGGTTATATGACTTTAATTTTCCTGTGTGTGTGTGTGTGTGTGTGTGTGTGTGTGTGTGTGTGTGCGTGTGCGTGTCACACAGGTCACACTGACAGGATTGGCTCCACCTGTCCACGCCTCCTCGTCACCTGAGCACACCTGAGACACATCAGTCAATTATCCACCTGCAACTTCTTGAGCTGGAATTCTTGGAAACAAACAGCAGATTCACAGTTTTTATACGACAGTTCACATTTTCAGGAGGTCACAAAACTAACAACACCATCCCCATGACGATGAAGCCAATCCATGCACTGATGAAGGCCACGAGATGCTAAGAAGTTTGGAAACATCAAGTACGTGGACTTGTGATGAGAATTAATTTAGTCAAACTGCTGTTTCCAGGGTCAAGACTGGACCTTTATGATCCACTTAAATAGAATCATGATGCTAATGTGTGAAAGCCAAGATAAAAATACTGCTGCAGAGGACAGTGTTCATGAAGAAAAGACGAGAAAAAAAGGTCTGTGGTGAAGAGTGGAGCTACCGGGCCAACCATATTTAAACTGAAGCATTCATTACGGAGTTTGAATAATACATCAATCCTGGCTAACCACCCAGAGGCTTCATACAATAACAGAGAGAGATGACAGAAGACCAAGAGAGGGATGAAGTGCTGCTAAGGATGAAAAGCAAAAAGGACAGTGGTGATGAAGAGGAGAGGACAAACTGTCGGGCTGCTATCATTCCACATTTCAGTTACAGAGTCGTCATGAGTGTGATGGCTGCTGCCTTATTTAAAGTGGAGACCACCTCTAGTGGTAGTATTGTTTTCCTCAGAGCAGCAGCTGCCAACAGCACAGGACACTGGGTGCCGGGGGGGAGGAGAAGAACTGAGTTCATTCAGTCAGTTCGTTGATGCTGGAGATGTGGAAATGGTGCCAGCTGGACTGGATCGCTAGTCAGCCTTCATTTTCCCAGGAGATCGTGACCAGCGGACGAAGCAGCACAGTGAAAGTGAAGCCCGTTAATGCCTGTGGTGTCTGTCTTCTGCAGCCATCACGCTGGTGGTGTCTGTCTTCTGCAGCCATCACGCTGGTGGTGTCTGTCTTCTGCAGCCATCACACTGTGCAGTCGACGTTCACGACATTCGTATTTGTCAGAGAACTGGTTAGTTTAAGGCACAAAACTGGCCTGAATAGGGATGGGGACACATTATATTCTCAGGTAGCCATCATTGTTCAAGAAATGGATTGAAATCTTGGATAAATATGATAAAATTATGTTTCAGCAAGCTCATTAGCTTAGCATTAAGACTGAGAAGCCTAGGTCATGAAATCTGCCTGATTCTAAGGGTCAGTACTTAAAACGTAATATCTCTGTTTAATCCAAACAAAAACCAAGAAAAGCAAGAAGTTGCTCATTTCTTGGCCAGAACAGTCACTTCTGACAAGTTGTCATCTGTAAATACAGCTCGATACATATGTCCTTTTCTGTCTTTTTTCCATCTCTTTTTTATTCTCACTCTCTGCAACAACTTAATTCACCCAGTTTGGGATCAATAAAGTTTTGTCTTATCTATAACAAATACAAGGTCTTAACCCTAAAATAAAGCATTAGGGCGGGGGCGAGTCCCTGGATGTGACTGTGTAAACAGGCTCATGGCAACAGCATGACCAATAAAAGTGTGTGTGTGTGTGTGTGTGTGTGTTCTAGCTAGGTCTCGTTCTCTACTCTTTAATAAGAAGTGATTGTCACAGCTCATCATCTCACAGCCATGCTGGTGATAACGTACCTTCAGGATCCATTCTGCACGTACAGTACGAGCACATGCTGGTCTGCTGCTGTTTCATTTGTTCAGCGCAGGAGGAAAAACCTCTTTGTCATTCACACCAACATTAAACTGTAATTCTGTCCCCATCAGGACGGATGAGGATGGATGTGACGGTTTGTGCGGCAATAAGCAAGACCAGGACCCAGATTGCAGAGACAGAGCAACAACTTTATATTTAAAAAAAAAAAACACCACGAGGGGGGAAAAGGTTATGGAGGCTGCAAAAAGACAAAACTAATAATAATGCAATGCTGCAAGACAAAAGGGAGAAACTGTTAGAGAAATTAGAAAATCTATCCAAAAAAAATCACCTGAGGCGGGGACAAACACTCGGAGTAAAAAATAAGCTGAACAAACTCAAGAAGGCACAGGAGCTGGAAGTGAGAAGGGGGGGCAAGGCTCACAGCGTGGCAAGACACGTGGGGGCAGACACAGAAGTCTTCCGGGCCTGAGCAGGTGAGCAAGTAGCCGGCGACTGACGAGCCAGTGCAGCTCAGGTGTGCAGCCAGGACATTCGGCCCCGCCGCCATCCACGCTCCAGCACCGCAGAGGAGGAGACCGAACAGAGGAGGGGGGGTCACAGGCCGGGAGACCACAACACTGCATTTAAAACAGCCCCGACCTCTTCTCTTTGGCTTGGCTATAAAACTGAAAGGAGGTTTTCTATGTTTTCTAAAAAACTGCTGACAGCAGGTAGCAACCGGCATGCTAACTAGCATCAGCTAATTTTTTGACTGTATGTTAGACATTTGATGGAACAAGATAGTGAAAAACTTTGTCCTAGAGGTTCTGTTCCTGGAGGTTGAGTGAACAGACCTCACCTGGATGTGATGGTTGACCTCCTAATGCCAGGTGAGAGCTACATGAAGCTGTCCATGATTTTAATATGTGCAGTCTCTTAATAAGTTACTCAGTGAACAGACTTAGTGCTTAATAATTTATGATGGATGGGCTAATAACTTGTGGCAGGAGACCCGCATCTGAGAAAGTAAAAGGGATTAAATTATTGGCCTTTTAGTCAGGCTCAGATTTAGGTCAAGCCTGTGCAGAGTCCCTCTGCAAACTGTGGTCGCTCTGCACGAAACTCCAGCCGGTTCTTGCATGTGCACAAGCCCCCGCATCCCAACACGCACACACAGACCACAGACACAGCGAAGTTCAGCCAGCGCCGCCATCTGTGACAAACGAGGAGGCAGAGAGGCGGAAATGAAAGTCATCAAAGTGCCTCTGCCTCTATTTCTACTCCCGCCTCTCTGTCTTTAAGGTTTGTCCCTGAAGACATCACCCCTGCCCACCCTCTGTGGAACAGCGATCACCTGAGCATTAACAGACACACACACACACACACACACTCACACACACACAGGGAAGGAGCATTATTAAAACCCTCATATGGTTTGAACTCTGGTGAGATAACATGTGTGTTTGCCCCAGAGCTGCTGTCTCCTGCACCCACATACATGTGTGAGCATGTTCCAGTGTCACCAAATGCATGGCTGCTTACGTTGATGGATGACCAGCAGATTTCACTGGATAACTCAATGCCACATTATGTCCTTGTCAAACAGTGTCTGGCAACCCCTCAACTATAAATGGCTGCAGCAGCTACAGCTGGTTGTATGTTTGTGGCAAACTGGTGTGAACGTTCAGTTCCACCACAATTTATTTTGTTCCCAGTGCTCAACTGTCATGACCCGTGCTCTTTTTCCCATTGTGTGTTGTCTTTTCCTGGTTTTTGTCACATCCTGTTTTATTTTGAAGGTTCATGTTATGTGTCTTTGGGTTACTTTACTTCCTGTGTTTTCCAGCCCTTGTGATTGTCTGATTGTTTCCACCTGTGTGTCATTAGTGATCCCTCCTTGTGTATTTAAGTCCGTGTCTTCCCCCCTGTCCTAGTTGGGTCGTTGTCTGCGCTAACTTGTTGTCTTGTCCCCTTGCTGTATACCTTAGCCACAGTCATAGTCTTAGCCATAGCCCCCATAGTGAGTGTTTGTCATTGTGACTTCTTAATCATGTCCGTGTTGTGTTTCATGTAAGTGTTCCATCGTACGTTTTCTTAGTTCATGTCTGTGTTACCTCTTGGTTTGTCTGTGTTCATGTCCGTGCCGTGTTCCCTGTGAGTTTTCCTTTTCTTATATTTGTAGAGTCAAGCTTTGTTTTGTTTTTGCTAGTTATAGCTGAATTTCATTCCTTTGTTAGACTGTTCCTTGGTTGTGTTTTATTTAATAGTTGTGTTATTTTCCTCCGAGTTTTCAGGAAGTGATTTTTGTTTCTGTTGTTTTGTTAAGTTCAAGGTCTTTCATAGTCTGTTTTTTCCTCCTTCGGGACGTTTTCTGTTCTTTATTTTAGTCATTGATAATTTGTTCTAGTCTTGTCTTTGTCTACAGTCCTGCCATGTTTTGTGTTAGTGAGTTTCTTGTGTTGTCTTAGTCTTTCCCCCGCTCCGTAGTTTGTGTGATCTGTGTTTATTCATTGTTTCCCTGTGTTGCCTTCGTTGTATATATAGCCCTTGTCCCTAGTGTGTGTGTGTGTGTGTGTGTTAATCATAGTTCCCTTAGTTGTGTTTCTCTTTGTGTTTATTAATTCAATTATTTGAACCAAGCACCCTTGAGTCTGCATCTGGGTTCTACCCATAGCTCCCATAGTTTCCCGTAAATACCACCACACTCAACATGCAGATCTGATGCAACAGGCTGTTTGTAGCATCACTGAAAAACGACCACTGCAACCAGCCGGCAGTGATACTGGTCCTCCAGCTCAGAACAGGTCCTCCGGTTCAGGTGCAGTTCCAGAACATCAAACACTTTTCAAAACCACAGGAGCACAAGCTCAATGCTTCAAAAGCACACCATAATATTTCTCACACACACACACATCTCACACACACACACACACACACACACACACGCAAGCACTCATTCGCATTAGTCTCAAGGTTGCGGACTGGCAGATGGTACAGAGTGAGTGCCACCGGCAGTCAGGATGAAACAGGATGAGTCTAACAGATGGGCAGAAAAAACACATCCTGACTGCGACTCAGAGCTCAGCCTCCATTAAAACTCTGAGACACATCAAACACACATCCTTCAGTGTCCGATTTTGTTACTTTCTAAATGCGCACATTCGTCCTCTTCCACTTCAAATCCAGCTTTTAACCGTGTAAAATGGCAATAACAGCAAAGAATTTCGACAACTATGAATTATCCTGAGAGTTCCCAATAAACCGAGCTGAAGAGTCCTGTGAGAGTCACCAGGACGTGATTATATTTACAGCTTGTCTCTAAAAGTGGTTTTAGACCCGTAAACCTCTGGACTAAAAACATTTCCAGACTCCACAGTCGAACATCCCTCTAATGGAGTCGAGGAGGTCACATGAAGCCGTTTCAAGTAGAAATGAAAGTAGTTAAGAGCTGTAACCTTAATTCTAACGCAGTTTTCATTTCTCCAACTGTTAACAAACACAGCATGGTCGTATTGTAGAGCTTCAGAAGAATCAAAGTGGAGGAGTCACCAGAGTCAGTCTTCTCTGAACTCTGACAGAAAGAATCACAGATCCAAAGTCAGCCTAAAATGAATTCAAGTCAAGGGGTCACAGTCCTTCCACATGAGCCCGCTTAGTCAACAGTGCAGAGCTGAACCGGGTCCGGCTTAGTCGCTGTTTCTAATCTGCTCTCACGGATGGATGCGCGGCCGGTAGCAGTAGCCAAGGAAACGGTCGAGACCTTGCCACCTGCCACGTCCTTGGTAACCTGAGGCGCTGAGGTTCACGCCCACCTGTTTGGTCAGCTGTCCTGCACGTACACTGCAGTGGCAAACACACTGGAGTCTGCACACATGCTGACGGACAGGCAGCTGACAGTTACCAAACAGCTGGTTGTTGTTGTGACCTGAAAACATTTTAGAACCACATAAAGAACCAGATTACTTCTGAATTTGATCTGAGTCATGTGTTTTGATTATGACTCATGTGATTCTATAATTATTCAATGAATAGTTAAGCCTGAGTGCGACTGTTTCTTCTCATATTTGTCAATCCCATCACATTTCATTGGGTAATTATCTTCACTCAGCAAACTGCCTTCGCTGTTTGTCTCATTATCATCAGATAATCTCTCTCAGCTCATGATGTTACGGTTCTACAGAAATTAGAAGTACATGCACTGATCAAGCCTGATCTAGCCCAAACTTGTAAATACAGTTTGAGCAGAGAGCGCTGAAACAGAAATCTGGCTATGATGGATGTGTTTTCAGTTGCACTGATAGTTTGGACTAATCTTAATTAGTTTTAGTGAAAATTAAAGTACACCTCCAGGAGGCTAGGCGGTGAACTCCGGCGTCCCAGAGTCACCCCCCCTAGTGCCAGTTCACACTGCTCCTACACAATCCAAACAGCACCGCCACGTTCAACTGACCCAGAGATGCTCCAGGTAGTGACCAGTACCGATGCTACCATTTAGCTAATGCTAATGCTAACCGCTAAGAAGAACAGAAGAAGACAATACAGTTCCGATGCTACCATTTAGCTAATGCCTATGCTAATGCTAGTACTAAATGCTAACCGCTACCTGCTAAGAGGAACAGAAGAAGACAATGCAGCTAGATTCACCTATACTGTTAATGTTAACTGCTAGATGCCAATGCTAACTGCTAAGATACTATCATACTACCACGGCTTTAGCTATTGTTAGCTGCTACAATGCTACCACAGACCTAGATGCCACACGTAACTGCCAAGTGCCGCACTACCATCATTTACACCTGCCTTTCACCAACTGCACCAATAAATGCGGGGTGGGAATACAAACCCTTGCTCAGGTAGGGGGTAGAAAGTTTAGAGGGTGCTGAAGGTGGAGGCCTAAGCCACAGACTAGATTTAACAGCCTCTTCTAACATTTCCTTCAAGAAGCAAACAAAACAGGAAAACAACCAAAAAAAAAAAACAAACAAACAAGACAAATCTGTATCTTACAAAGTTGGCTTGTTTGTTCTTTTTTGGTTGTTTTCCTGTTTTGTTTGCTTCTTGAAGGAAATGTTAGAAGAGGTGTGACAGAAATAAAGAGCTGATGCATTCAAATGAGCATTTAGGTTGCACGGACGAAGTGGAACTAAAGCCTGATTAATAATCACACCCTGGCTTGTTCTAATAGTCCCTCTAATGGTGACCAGGCGTGTAGAAACCCTACAAATCATCTTTAATCTGGAGGTATAACTCATTTTAGCTCTGCGTGACCCTGAACGGTTTTCACTGCACATTACAGTTAAGAATCAGAGTTAATATGACAAACGTGATTTCTGCATTTAATTCATTGTTAAAAGTGTAACATAAGCAGGCAGGTGTGACAGCGTGTGAATCTCAAGAAACAAACTAACTAGAGTGGCACGCCAAAAACACGTAGCCATGTTAAACCATTTATACTCACTGTGAAGGTCTTGGTGATACTGTGCACACACTCACCGTACTTTCAGTACACGTTTTAATTTGCAGTCAACCACACCCCACACAGTTCATTTGATTCATAATGTCTTTATTTTCATTTAGCTTTAAATGGAGTGCACACATTTTCACATTGTAAGGTTTTTTTGCTGTTATATTAATCATTTTTTCTTTCTTTTGAGTTACTGTGCTCCATGTGGGAGGGGTCATCTGGGAGAGGTTAAAGGTGTGGCCAAGGGGCTGGACCCATTAAATCCTGTGGCAAGCTCATCAGGCCAGACCATGTCCAGCCATGTCGGGGGGGGGGGGGGGTTAGGTTTAGTTAGGTTTTCCTTTGTATTAGTTTTAGTTGATGTCCGTTTTGTTTCCCCTTTTTGTGTTTGTTGGTTTGGCTCAAACCGGTATATACAGTATGTTCCTTTATGTTTCAGGTTGTTCAGTTAACACCCTGCTTGTTGCTATTTTGAGTCGAGTTATCTTTTGTTGACCTCTTTTATAGGCTGTGATTTTTGAATTCTTGGTTTATATTGTTTGCATCTTTGTTTGGGGAAATAAAAACGCTTTCTATTTTATCAACTGCCTGTTTTCCTCATTTCCTTCCTGCTTGGTCCCTGACACTCGTGTATTATAAATACATCGTGCTATGACGCAGAGTGAAGGAGAATCATCAGAGTTCAGCCACATTCAGTGGAAAGTGAAAAGATTCTTAAAGTTATTGAGGTGCTCTGAACCATAAAACCTTCAAACAGCCGTACAGCAGAAGTACTCGACTGTGAGTCAACTGACGCTGTCTATGGAGAAAAAGAATGGGCCTTTACTTCTGGAAGCAGGGCTTCAAGTAGCTCATGTCATTCTGCATCTCTATGCTTTCACGTATTTATAGTTCTGGTCCACATTTATGTAACGAGAATATGAACATTTTTATCTGAATAGTCTGAATCTCATATATAAACTTGAGATCAGGGCTGTCAACAGACTTGCTGGGGCCCAGTGACAAGAGACCATCATAGGGCCCCCAACTCTAGCCCTAATTCTCTGGCTTCTTGTCCCCCTTTTAAAAACGTCATCATTTTTTCTCGTTCACCTCTACGATCTTCCTCTCTTTTTCTTTTTTCTTTTCTTTTCTGCGCACCCGATTTATGACGACTCGCCGTGTTTAGAGTTTATAACAATGACAGATTTACGTAAATTTCCTGCTTCAGGGTACGTATGTAGCGTAGCCTTAAGAGAGCGGGGTCAAACCATTCTCTGCTAAGACGGGGGGTAGGGGTGTTGTGCAAAAAAAGGAAAATATATATATATATATTTGAAATATTTAATATGTTAAAGTTTTTAAGTATATGTTGAGTAGAAATTAATATTGAATTCATCAGGCAATGATTTAATTAAAAAGAAATATGTGAATGTAAAGCAAAATAAATTAAGGGTCATTTAGGGGCCCCTATGGTCCTGAGGACAACATACCCGGTGGCTTCCTACCAGGTTCTCCCCCTGCCAGGCTCCCCTCCTGGCAGGCTCTCCTCCTGCCTCCTGCCACGCTCTCCTCCTACCAGGCTCCCCTCCTGCCACGCTCTCCTCCTACCAGGCTCCCCTCCTGCCACGCTCTCCTCCTCCCAGGCTCTCCTCCTGCCTCCTACCAGGCTCTCCCCCTGCCAGGCTCTCCCCCTGCCAGGTTCTCCCCCTGCCAGGCTCTCCTCCTGCCACGCTCTCCTCCTGCTTGTAAAGGGCTCCGGTTCGGAGCAGAATCCGATGTGGCTCCTCCTGAAGCTCCGGCTCTCTCCTCAGAGCTCCCCGGTGTCCCTCGGCTGTGCCCAGTATTTAGTCTTTATTTTTTACACGTTTCACACCAAATTAATTGGCAGAATGTGTTTGTGACGCTCACCGGGGGCGTCTTAAACCACGACAACTGATGCGGACACGTGCACACGTGAATCTGCTTTATGATCCGACAAATTAAAATTCAGACCCAAACATGACGCGGTCAGGGAACGAGCAGGGTTTGGGTTAAAGTTAGTGCCTGGTTTTACAGTATGTATGTTAAAATTCATTCAAAGTGTCTCCACAATATGATAGAGATGACAGAGACAGAGTCTAACTACCTGTCGCTCTGTTTGAATAGCAGGTGATGCTACGCCGTCAGTCAGGAGAGAAGGTGATTTTTTCTTTTCCTTTCGTCCTCGTGCGCCGTGTCTCTGAACATGACAAAAATCACTGTTTACATTTTGTAATTAGCTGGCAGCTTTTATCAGTCAGTGTCCAGAATTCATTTCCTTTCCTTTTTAGAGCTAACGCGACAGAAAAGGCGGGAGACGGAGCGCAGCGGGACATGACGTCCTCCTTTTGTTCCCGGTGAATGGAGGCAGGCTGGCGTGAGTTTATCTTCCTCATGGAGGCGGACATGCGATCACACACACACACACACACACAGACACACACACACACACAGGGCGACAGTGCACGCCTGCTTGAATGCACAAACACTGTGATAACTTGACGTGCATCAACAAGCTGCCAAGAACATATAAAGCACACAACAGGCACACACACAACATGCAGACGCAGAACACGCATGGACATGCACACAATGACTACATTGTGTAATCCTGATCACTGTTGTCATGTCATTCTCATGTTTATTCTATAATACAGAGCCTGCTAACCGGGTAGCAACATGACCCCCCAGAGGCAAGCAAGCTCGCTGTCACAGTCACTCCGTAATGAAACGTGTTGGTAAAGCGTAATTAAAGAAGCTGAAGTTCATCACTGCCTAATGTCTCCCTGTCAGCCTCTGCTCAGCCTGAGCTGCTCTGACAGGGTAAAAACACAAATAACACAGGATAAATACAAGCACAATAATTACAACCCAACAAGTAAAAACAAGCAACAAGGAGAAGTGAAGTTATAGAGAGAAGGCCGTCTGGAACAGATGAGTTTTCAGTTTGGATTTAAAAGTGGGGAGAGAATCAATGTTTCTGATGTCGGGCGGTAGTGAGTTCCAGAGGTGGGGAGCAGAGTGACCAGAAGCTCTGCTCCCCATTTCTTTCCTTTCATTTATCCATGTCATTAGCAGGCAGAAACCAGACAAAGAAACCCATTTTAAATATTTCACATAATATAATGGCAAACCATGTAACATTAAATAAGTGCAACCAAAAATAACCAAATGAATAACACAGATTTCCCAGCCCCTTTACAAAGAAAAATAAAGCGAAATTTAGTGCTTCACATTTATGAACTGTACTTTTTACTTTGTAATTTAACAGTTTGTATATTTTAACACATACTCATAGATAATTAAATATTTCAGAACAAACTTATTATATACTTTTTAAATTAATCAAATTAAATCAGTTAATCTATGTATTTAATGTTAGATCATTTAGATTTTACCAACAAAATAGTTTTAAAATCACAAGCTTTTCAATTATGCAAAGTTTTTTAAATATGAAAAAATACTTTAAATATGAAAGAATTTTTAAATACGAAATGTTGTTAAATATGCAATCATCAACAACAAGCACCATAAATTTACACTTGTGCTGTGTGGCTGTGCATGCATGCAGAGGCAGTGGCACCATGTTAGTATGCGTAGTGCATCCTCAGGGGGTGTGTGAGTGTGCAAGGCCATTTTAATTAAACTCTATGGGGAAAGGGTCAACCGGGCCAAAACACAGCACCACTACTGGGCTGCCAGAACCAAGAAATGAGTTTGATGCACAGAGAGCTTGGAAGGATTAATGTGATTTGACTTGAGTGACAGGTAGATAGCAGAGAGCAGTGATTAGATGAGAGGAGGCATGATGAGTTCAGTATAACAGAAGGGAGCAGACAGGAGATAAGAGAGATAATCTGCAGATTCGACTGAAAGTTTAAAGCCCTGCTTGTCACTGCTATGTTCATGAGTCGAAGTACAAAAGTGCACTGATGGTTTGTAACCTTGTCCTGCGCTGAAACTGAAGGGTACTGGAAGAGCACAGGGAGAAAAGGAGGCATCACATAACACTGATGCTCAGTGGCTGGTGGATCTAAGAGCAGACCACAGCAATCTGCCAGAACAAGAACCGGTAACCATCACAATGGCAGACATCCAAGAAAGAGCGTCAGGTACCGGGCCCAGACATGATAAACACCTACTGCCTCAAGAAGCTAACTCCATGAACGCCTGGCAGTACAGATGAACACGCCACTGATGGATGAGACCCACTCAGAGTGGTTGACCCATGGACAGACAGTCCTGATCCGACCCCCCAGACCTCCCATCCAACTACTGTTGTTATATTTTTGTATTATAACAAACAGCACAAAAACAACAGAGAGGTGCCCCCACATCGAACAGACACGCAGAACCTTTGAGTTACATATACAAACACATCCATACATATGTACGCACACACACACACACTCACACACACATACATGGGTCGATTTCACTTTTTAATGCGGTACTCAGGTGAGTATCAGGAGATGGTGTTTGGTAGTCACCACATACAAAGTGTGGTCCTAATATAAATAATCTTCCTCGCTGTCCTCAGCCTCATTCACTGCTAGCTGTCTGAGGAAGACAAGATAAAACTTTATTCCTACCTTGCCGGGGAAATTAAGGTGTCACATTCAGCAAGCAATAGAAATAGCAAAGGCAATAGCAATAAAAAAAAATGACTATATATGTGTTCATTTTATACAAAAAGATTACTAGAAAATATATTGCTGATGGAAAATATTTAAAAGATGAACAAGGATTTTGAAGAATGGCACATGGAAATTGAGAACTGCTCATCAATTAAAACACTGCACATGGTGGGAACGGAGTTAAGTTATATAAAAATATATATAATAAATCAAATCGTCAGCACAGGAGGACAGAGGACGAGTGTGTTCAGCCTGATGAAATGCTACTCACAGCTTTACAAACATTACACACGGTGCAATGGACTTTTCAGCTTGATCACATAACAGATGGTTGAAATCCTAAAGCTTGTATGTATGAATGTTGGCGAAGAAGCTAAATGTCTGTTGTTGTTGTTTTTAACACCTCTCACAGTTAATTTAAACAGAAGATCCTTGTGCTCAAAAAGAGGATTCATTCTCAGTGAAGAACCTTGGAGCTCTAATCTGCCTCTATACCTGCCAAAGAGCAGTGATTCCTAACACGTCTCTGGGGGTCATCAGGTGGAAACCTCCCTTCAACGGTGTTTCGCCTACTTAGTCCCACTACACCTCCAGGAGGTTAGGCAGTGAACTCCGGTGTCCCAGAGTCACCCCCCCTAGTGCCAGTTCACACTGCTCCTACACAATCCAAACAGCACCGCCACGTTCAACTGACCCAGAGATGCTCCAGGTAGTGGCCAGTACCGATGCTACCATTTAACTATTGCTAACCGCTAGGAAGAACAGAAGAAGACAATACAGTTCCGATGCTACCATTTAGCTAATGTTACGTGCTAACCGCTACCTGCTAAGACGAACAGAAGAAGATAATAAAGCTAGATTCACCTATACTGTTAATGTTAATTGCTAGCTACCAATACTAACTGCTAAGATACTATCATACTCTCACCGCTTTAGCTATTGTTAGCTGCTACAATGCTACCACAGGCCTAGATGCCACATGTAACTGCCGATTGCCACACTACCATCATCTACCCCTGCTTCTCACCAACTGCACCAAGAAAAAAGCGGGGTGGGAATACAAACCCTGGTTCGGGTAGGGGATAGAAAATAAAGAGGTAGAGTCAAAAGATGAAAGTAGGGATTGGATACAGACCCTTGTTCGGGTAGGGGGTGGAAAATTTAGAGGGTGCTGAAGGTGGAGGCCTAAACCACCGACTAGATTTAACAGCCTCTTCTAACCTTTCCTTCAAGAAGCAGCAAACCCTACCATTTCCTTCAAAAAGCAAACAAAGCAGGAAAACAAACCCTAACATTTCCTTCAAGAAGCAAACAAAACAGGAAAACAACCAAAAAGATCAAAAAACAAGCCAACTCTGTATCTTCCCACGCACACTCACCTGAGCAGGCCGCATGGTCCCAAAGAGAGACTCTAGCTGGCCACACCCCCACCTTATCTAAACTTCCTCTTCCTGGTTCTCTTCCTATTGGCAGAGCGAGAAGATGGGGCGGGGAAAGCAGAGCAGAGGAGAGGTGTCTTGTTCAGACTTTAACCTCTTCTCCTGCCGGGTTAGGCATGCATGTCCTCTGCCCCCCCCCCCCACTGTCCCTATTTCACCCCCCAACTACTATTATTTCTCCTGATCCATATCCACTGACTAGACCTAGCAGCCTCATCTGACATCTCCCTCACTGTCTTTCTTAAATTTTGCCCATGCACTCCCAGCTCCCTCAACAGTGAAACAGCTGACCCTGCAACAAAACCTCTACACCCCACTTCAACCGGACAGACCCTGGTCTTCCATCCCCTCTGCTCAGATTCTGTCTTTAAATCTGCATACTTAGTCTTCTTCCTTTCATAAGCTGCCTCCACTGAATTTTCCCAAGGGACTGTTAACTCAATAAAATACACAGTCTTTTTACTCATGGACCATAAGACAATGTCCGGCCTCAGATTACTATAAACTATTTCCTGGGGCACAACTAGCTTTCCTCCCAAGTCGACCTGCATTTGCCAATCATCAGCCCCTACCAGGCAGCCACCTACCTGCTTTCTCCCTGACTTAGCAGCTCTATTTTTTTCCCCCTCTCGAACAAACTGCACATCTAACCTCTCCTTTCTAGAACTTCCAGAATTCACCTGCTTCCTTCTCTCCTCAATGCCTGCGGCTAAGCTTCTCAGCACCTGATTATGCCGCCATGTATACCGGCCTTGTGATAAGCTAATTCTACAACCTGACAAAATGTGCTTTAAACTTGCTGTACCTGAGCAGAGTGGGCACGATTGATCGCCCTGTACCCAGAGACTTAGGTTCTGCGGGGTTGGCAACACATCGTATGTCGCCCCTATCAGAAATTTAATACGGCCTTCCTCCATATTCCACAGGTCCCTCCAACTAAGTTTCCTCTTCTCAACACCTTCCCAATTCAACCATTGTCCCTGTTTGGCTTGACCAACTGCTTTTGCCCCTCTTAACAACTCCTCCTGCCTACGCACCTGTTCCACTACAAGCTTTCTTTTCTCCTTTAGACCTGCTTTATTCCACACTGGTTTGCCTGGGCCAAGCCCCAAGCCTCCCCGGCTTTAGACCTGCTTTATTCCACACTGGTTTGCCTGGGCCAAGCCCCAAGCCTCCCCGGCCAAATTGAACATTTCCTACTATTTCTGCATGCCTAAGAGCTGCCTCTGCCTCCTGCACTGCTGCCCTTGGGTTCCATTTCCTCCCCCCAGAAGGATTCGGAACCACATTGCTAACTAACATGTCCTTACTCCCAGATAATAAAAGTTCTGTCCTAACCTTAGTGCATTTAAACTCCTCTGTTAGACTGGATACTGGCAGCTGAAGCATTCCTTTCCCATACAAAGCTACATTGCTTAAGCACCTGGGAGCACCCAACCATTTTCTAATATAGGAGCTAACTAGCCTTTCCATTCTCTCTGCTACAGATAATGGGACTTCATATACTGACATTGGCCACATTAACCTAGGATACGAGCCAAACTGCAAGCACCACAACCTCAGTTTTCCTGGGAGCCCTGATTTATCTATTCTCTCCAGCCCTTCTGCAACATCCTTTCTAAATTGCACAACCTGTTCAGCATCATTCAGGTCCACATTGTACCACCGTCCTAGACTCTTAACTGATTTCTCCCTAATTGTTGGGATTTCCTCACCATCTATAGCAAACTTTCTATCACTTACTTTCCCTCTGTATATTGAAATACTCCTTGACTTACTAGGCTTAATCTTCATACTAGCCCACTTGAGATTCTGATTGACTTTATCTAACAACCTCCTTGTACATGGCACTGTTGAAGTTAGCAGTGTCATATCATCCATATAAGCCCTAATTGGTGGAAGACGCATTCCATTCTGCCGTCTCTCTCCACCTACGACCCATCACAGTGAGTTACTACGGAAGCCGAGAACGGCCAGGTCCATATGCATTTTTTTGTTTTACCGTTTTCTCGTGATAACGAATTAAATTGTTTGGTTCTCAGCATAGACTGGTGCTCGATTTCGGGGTTTCTACACAGACAAATCCCTAACGAAGGCTAGTGCTAATTTAGCACGATGTAGCTTGATAAAGTGTTTATTAGCAGTGATGTGATGAGTGTGTTTACATTATGGTTAGTGCGGCACAATGCATTACAGTGATCAACTTCAAATGTGTCTATAATCAGAGGAAGTATGCCCCTTTGGATTTAAAGTTCAGGGTTTCCCCCAGTGCTTCACACAGAATGGATCATCTTTTCTTAGCTCTGTGAGCACTCCTCTCTCCTGACTCAACTCTGAGTTGTCCGGAGCCAAACTCGGCAAGAAATCCACCTCGGCTCTGTGTTCCCTTGTCATCAAATTAACCGCCGTCCTGTTGGAGGCTCTGTGTGTAGACTATATGGAAGCCGAGAACCAAATAATTGAATTCGTTATCACGGGAAAACGGTCTCTTTATCTCGAGATAACGAAATAATAATTCGTTATCACGAGAAATCGGTAAAAAAAAAATTTATACGGACCCGGCCGTTCTCGGCTTCCGTAAGTTACCTCATTTGATCAAAAATGTTGACAAGAAAAAAGAAATGTGTACTGACAACCAATGACAGTTGCTGCCTTCTTCTTGTGTTGGTTTTTATGGCAGTTGGCGTCCAGCTTCACAGTGCAGACTGTTTACAGCGTCCACCCAAAGTGATCCCACTCATGATATTGTCCACTCTATAACCCAGACCCGCTTCAGTTTGTGCTTCATACATGAAGGCACCTTTTGAAACAATTAGACGTCATGCATTTCTGACATTTGTCATGAATGCGTACCTGCGGATTTTTATATTCACTCCTGCATATATACACACTGTATGTATACACACACACACAATGATAGACTATCCACACGCAAACATATGCATGCTTGAAAGAAAGACGTGAAAAGTAACAAGCCAAATGAGAAATAACAGGAAAGATGAGGCTGTGCAGGAACAGGGGAAAGACATTTTCTCCTTGTTGAGGGCATCCAATCTGTACCTGTCAGCTATGCTTAGAGGACAGTATGAGTCCAATAAAGAGACAAAACACACAGCTGATTGCTCTGTCTGCTGATAAAGCCACACACACACACGCACACACACACACACTAATCAGCTCGATGAAAGGAGTGTCTGGAGAGGAGGATGTACAGTACATAATGAGTGATGGATGAAAACTGACACATATCTCAAAACGTATATTCAATTAATCAGAGCTACGATTGCAACAGCAACAACAACCCAGCTATGAATGAGTCTCCTCCAAATAATCAGTGTGTGTGTAATGAGAAAATCAAATCAAATATTGGGTAATCCATGGCTTTCTAAAAGGAGAGTCAGGTGTTTGTTGCCATGGTTAACAAATGTTTAAAAAATGCCCACAAAAAAGAGAAACTGCAAGAGGCTACATCGACAAATGTGACGGAGAAGATTTCCAGACTCATGTCTGTAGAATGCAATATTTGAACAAAGGTTAGCAAAAGAAGCCTTGAAAAAAGGCTGTTGTCACCTGCGTTTTACATTATTAGTGACAGATTTCACAACAGTTCAAACAAACTGCACAAATTATTTGAAGGTTTGGAGTGAAAGAGTCTCTCAAGCCAGACAGACACTGAGGTTGGAAAGGATTCCACGAGGAGGATGCTCGCTGGAAGTCTCACGTGCCAGCAGCAGGTGACTCATCCTTGGCTAAGTCCAACTGAGGTTGCTGGGATGCTCTCAGTAGCTGACACGGACGTAATTTTAGGGGGGGGGGGGGGGCGCAGGGGACATGTCCCCTGCAGTTTTTACTGTTCAAAACCAGTGTTACACCATATTAAACTGAGACACGTCAGGCACTAGGACCAAGCGGAAAACGGCCGCTGAAGCCTGTTTAGACCGCCCACACAGTCCTCGATTGGCTCTGCTGTTTCTGTGTGATTGGCCGCCCCCCCGTCACTCAATCAGGTTGTAAACCGCCAGGATTTGTGTACACCGGCTTGCTAGTTGCCCGAGACACTTCCCGACTCGAGCTTCCCGGTAATCTGCCGCGGCCTGTAGGCTAAGTTGTTGAACATCATGTTGGACGTTTGTTCTGCCTGGGTCACGTCAGCAAGATGGATTGTAATATTAGAGATTTCATTTACACTATGTCCATGTGCTATCTATGTTGTGAATCGCGTGTGTGCGTGGGGCGTGCCTCATTTATCTCTGCCAATGAAAGAAGACAAAATGTGTTTGGAAGCTTTGGATGAGTTGATTATGTTGACCTTTCTGTGGCCTTTGGGCAAAGTGACCCTTGTTCACTTTTCATTTGTCAAAAAGAGGATATAATTGTTGCACTCATTTCAAATCAAATTGATGGTCACTACAGGATGATGGACATTTTATTCTATTTCCCCCCACCTGTGATAGTCCTAGGTCAGTTTGACCTGCCCACCACTGGGTGGTGCTATTAAAATGACATTTGTTTACCATATATTCCAAAAATAAATGTAAAATTGGTATTACTGAGTTGGAGTGAAGTTTACCCACAGAAATTGGTGATAATATTTTGCTAAATGCTTTACAACCAGTCAAACCAAAAAATGGTAGCAGTAAACTTAAAGGTAATAATAGAAAACTAGAAGAACTGCTAGAAAACACAGTAAACACAGTAAAAGAGTCTGAGTTTTATTAAAAACACTTGTGACTTGTGTCCATGGTAGCTGATGATACATAATGGGATCCCACATCACCCCACCCACATCCAGATCTTTCATTTCCACATAGTCATCTGCAGCATCTGAGTTCTTTAGTTTTTGGTTCCCTGGCGTCAGGACCTTGAGTTCCTGATTTACAGAAACAGAAAACATGACTGTAAGACATGAGTACATCTAATGACCTCCACATTCACATCTACAGAATTCCACATTCCCATTACACACCTGTCTTACACATGGGGCAATGCTTGGAGACACAACCCGGCGACTCTTTCTGGACAGCCATTTGTGGGGAGGCGGTTCATCCTCTAAGATCTCATTTCCAGAATCCTCTTTCTTTCCTCTTTTACATCTGAAAACAATGATGGCTGTGAGGATGGTTGAGACCATGGGCACTGTGACTGCTGCGGCTGCTGCTGAAGTCACTCCACCTGCTGAGTTCAGTGTTACCAGACATGCCTTCATACCCGCAGGGTTGTGAGCTGTGCAGACCAAGGTCCCTGGAAGAACTTCCTTGCTGATTGTTAAAACCAGGTCACCTTGTGTGGAATCAAAAGTGGCTTCACGGGGGAGCCTCTTGCGTGTGTCCTTCATGGACCATGAGTACCAGATGGGGGGGCTTCCCTGTGCGGCCCTACATCTGAATGCCAGCTTGCAATCCAACTCAACCGCACCCTCTGCATAACACTCAGGCTTAGTTGGTCTCTCCATTGCTTAAAGGTGAATTATTCTGCTCTCGATTGCAGGACCGTCTCTCACCTTGCACTGGTAGGTGTTTGTGTCATTGTCAAGTTACTGATGCTTATAGATGCATTGCCACTGGCAGGATCAGGAGACACAAACCAAACTACGGCAAAATGGATCATAGTTGTCATAGATCCGATCTCCACTGTACCAGATGACAAGTGTCTCTTCTTGAAGAATACCTGCAGGCTTGATGCTCCACTCAATGTCGAGAACTCCCGAGTCCTCAGGATGAAGGCTGAAATGACAGCTGAGCATCGCAGTTTCTCCCACTGCCACAAATTTTGGTGACTTTGAGCCTAAGTATATCTGGAGACCACAAGAGGCTAATGAAGAGAAAAGCAAAAATGAGACTATCTTGCAGTAACACCATAACCTTAACTTGGAGACGTGGGTTCTTTGAGGATGCATTTTGAAGAACGATGATCTGGGGATGGGTACCTGCAAGCAAGAGATGGACCAAAAGTCAACAGTTGAAAGGAACAAAATTGTGTTAAAATTCGGAATTGTAACTGTTTAAATGACATCCTGCAGGCCTGATGAACCCACTGAGGTTGGACATGATTCAAGTGGGAGGATGGTGACTAGATGTCTTGAGTGTCAGCAGCAGGTGACTCACTGGCACATAGATGTCATCTGGGTTTGGGTTTCAGGAACAAAGACTTGACTCAGCCCAGCTGGGGTTGCTGGCAAGGTGTATCATTCATGCTATCAACCATCATCAGAGTTTGGAGCTCGGGAACACAGACTTCACTCAGCCCAGCTGGGGTTGCTGGCAAGCTCTCAGCAGGTGTATCATCCATGCCATGAAGTGTCACTTGAGTTATGGGCTCTGGAAAACAGTCTTCGTTCTCCACAGCTGGGGTTGCTGACGCGTTCTCAGGAGGCATCACATCCACACATTCCAGTATAAACGAAGTTTGGAGCTCAGGAACATAGACTTCCACCTCCCCTGCCAGGGTTTCTTTCAACTGTCCTCCTTGTTTTTTCTCCAAGCATTCAGCTGTCTTCTGTGAGAGGCCAATGGGTCCTGGCACCCTCTCTGGAGCCTGCAAGGCAGGGGGTGCCGGCACACGCTCCAATCCAGAAAGGAGTGCTTGCTCAAAATCTTCATTCTGCCTGTGCAGGGGCTTGCTAAGGGGTGCTGGTGCACCGCCTGGAGTCTTCTCAACACGGGGCACTGGCACACTCTTTTTCTCCGCGAGAGGTACTTTCTCAGAACCTTCCTTCTGGCTTAACAGCGGCTTGCTGGCATACATTTTGTGAAAAAAATAGTATAATGGGTTGCCTCAGTTTCTCAACCTGCACAATGCACTTTGAAGGTGAATAAATCTTGACAACTTCCGGCGTCTTCGAGTCTTTTTGGTCAAACAGCCTCTTTCTTGCTCGATGTGGAGATAGCTCATCTCCGACGATGTAGACATGCCAGAGGTGGAGTCCGGTCGGTCATCATAGATGGGTTGCTCATCATCCGAGCTTGTCTCTGGTGTATCGCTGAAGACAGGTTCATCGTCACTCGTGTCTTCATTGGGTTCAGCAGCGGCAGTCGCGGCAGGGGGGAAGGAGCCCGAGCTAGTGCGGGAGTCGAGCGATAGTCGGGCTCACCTCCAAGCACAGTCTGGCTTCTGGAACTCCTCGAGATAGGCTGGACTCTCTTCTACTCTGGAGTTGCCCGCAGTGAGAGGGGTGGTGTGGGCCTGCTTATAGCCCCCCAGCTTAGCCACCACCAGTAGTCCATCAGTGCACCTGGCACCAAGACACCTTTGTCATGTCATCTGACCTTCGGCCGTATGTCTAGGACACTCGGGTGAAGAGAGGGGCTGAGCTGTCAACTGATCACCACCTGGTGGTGAGTTGGATCCGCTGGCGGAGGTGAAAGCTGGACAGACTTGGCAGGCCCAAACGTATGCTGAGGGTCTGTTGGGAACGTCTGGCAGAACCCTCTGTCCGTGGGGTTTTCAACTCGCACCTCTGGGAGAGCTTTGACCAGATCCCGAGGGATGTTGGAGACATTGAGTCCGAATGGACCATGTTCTCCACCATACCGGGTTTTTTCTGGAGGCAAAAACCTGGGTATGGGAAAAGTTCAGGGGGGCCATGGAGGAGGATTACCGGTTGGCCTCAAAGAGATTCTGGCAAACCGTCCAGTGCCTCAGAAGGGGGAAACAGTACCCTACATTTTTTTAACAGTAACAACATCAACCTGCTGGAATTCAAAAGTGCAGTTTTTACCATTCATGATATGTTTTCTGATGAGCTCCTCAGAAACAGAGACCCATTTTATCTCTGATTCTGGACACCTTGTTAATGAAATAATCATTAAAATAATTTGCAATATGCAGAGGTTTTGTTAAATAAACATCTTGATTTCATTCAGAACATTCCATAATTTCTTCCTATCTTGACCACGATCAGCAAGTGGTCATTTAGATTCACAGATACTCGAGTAGCTTGAGATATTAGCTGTGTTAATCCACAGGTGTCAGCCATTGACTTAAGTTTACTTTTCAAGGAACAGTTCTCAGAATGCCAGTCAATGTTAAAATCTCCAAGCAAGTTTATTTCTGTTTTCTTCTGTAATATGGTCCATCGTAATACAAGTATTGAGGTATTCCACATTAGAGTTCGAAGCTCTGTAACAACAGCCAAAGAGGTTTTAAATGTGGCAGATGGATTTGAATCCATATAGCTTCAATGTTATCCTTAATAAGATCATACCTGACTTTACTTTCCTTTCTGTATATGGAATAACCATTAATGATGAACTCTGCGTCTTGAAAATCACTGTCTGGGTGTGTTTCTGACACAGCAAGAATGCTAACTTTGTTTAGTTTCAGAGAGTTCATGAATTTTATTCCTGAGACTTCAAATGTTAATATGTGCAAAAACCAAAGCCTTAGGTATCTTATTAATTGACATGTGTGTGTGAAACAGAAAGGATGCCCATTAGCAGGTACATATTAGCCTGCTAATGGGCATCCTGGACACATTAGCCAGAGAGGGGTGGATTAACTTTGTCCCCCTCCAATCCTGGACACGTTTCCATGATCACAACCTGACATTCAGAAGCATCTAATCCTGGATGATTACCGGAAAGGTTGGTCGACGTCGTAGTGTCTGAGTTCTATTACATTCTGATCTCCAGTTTGAGGATCATCAATATTACAACCAACTGGTTGATAAAATGTTCCAGTAAGCCATTCGGTCATGAATGAGTCACTCACACTGTGTGCTTTAATAAACAGGAGTCGATATTAGAGATTCCTGCGATCCAGATCAACAGAAAAACCTTGTGTAAAGTTGTATTTTCTGACTTTGTGGGAGATGACGAAGCTTCGGTGCTAAATCATACATGCATTTTTCTCTGATTTGATTTTTCTGAATATTTCAGTCATTTGCACTGCAGATGAACTGTGTCTGAAGCCTTTGTGAGTCACCCTGCAGGCTTTCATGCCTGGATGTTGCTGATGTTTAACACTTTCTCACATAACTGACAGTCAGGTACAAAAAAAGGTGTTTAGTGTCTGAAATCAGAAGATTCAGGCTTGAACTGATCTTGATGTTGTGAAACCCTTCAAAACATATGTGCATGTGTGTTAAAATGAGGTTATAGTTCCTTAAAAGCTCTGCTGCTCCTTCAATCCATGCCTGAAACGTATTCAAACAAATTTCAAACACATTTATTAAGGGATAACCCCTTGAGATGCATCATCTCGTCTTCCAGGGGGTCTGATACATGAAAACAATCAAACAATACAATCACTTACACTCAACACAGAACACACACTTACAGTGTGCACAACAGCTCCCAAACACCTCCCGCCCGCCCCACCATACCCCATCAGCCCCTAATCTGATCACAAGGGCAAAAGGAAAAAGTAAAAAGAAATAATAATAATACTTAATTAGCAAATCAAAACAAAAAAACTAATAGCAACAGCAGGAGGGCTGAAACAAAGATAACAGTGAAGTCTTAAACAGATGGAGGGTAGTGACAGATCTAATAGATGGCAGTAAATTATTCCAATCGGGGGGGCTTTATATATAAAAACATGTCTACCAATTTCTTTTGAGGTTCTTGGGACAGAAAAAAACAGCTGATGTGTATGAGTATGATGGTCGATGGGGGACTGAATATTGTTTTAGGTACAGAGGATAATTAAAGTGGACACATTATAAATAAACTGTAACCAATGAAATCGTCGCCTGCTGTTAAGTGGAAGCCAATCAAGGGTTTGATACATGATACAGTGATGGGCTCTGTAGGGACATCTTAACACAAATCTACAAATACTGTTGAATGCAACATTGAGAGCGTGCAGGTATTTCTCTGATGTATTCTGGGATATGATGTCAGCGTAGTCCGTTATTGGTAGTAACAGTTGGGTGGAGATTCTTTTCCTTACTTGACAAGTGAAACAGTTTATGGAATGATTAAGTGTGTTGAGATTACGATTTATTCTCTTTACTACAGGTTCAACCTGTGGCTTAAATGTTGGTGTGGTAGCTCCAAAGACCCAGGTTTTTAAATGTGTCCACTTTTTCAAGAGGGATACCATCATTAAAGCAGACATTCAGTTCAGCAGAGTGATGTGCTAATTTATGGCGGGTACCAAACAACATGAGACTTGTCTTCTTTTTTGTTTAATGATAATCTGTGTCAGGAAAGCAGGGACTAAGGGGAACTGAAACCAAATGCAGACACACAAGGGGGCGCTAGGTTCAATTAATAAATGTATTAAACTCAAGGAAAACTCAAGACAACCAAAACTCAGGGGACCAATGACTAACGACACACAAGGGTAACAGACTTCACACACCAATGACGCAACATGGGGAAAGACAACACATTAACACAAGACACATGAGAGCAAGGGACGAGACTATGAATAACTAACAACGAATAAAATAAACACAAAACGCTCCCGAGAAAGGAGAGAAAACACAAAGGGCTATGGAACGGAACTGACCACTGAAAGAACGAGATAAGAAAAACTAACAACTCAAAATACACTCAGAGAAAACGGAGGAACAAGATTCTAAATAACAAAAGTAATCAAAATCACTCTTACATGAGAACAATTCGGCAAGGCTATGAACTCAGAAAAGTTATTAATGTAACAAACAAATAACACGCACAATGGAACTATGGCCTGGGAAACTCAAAACAGCTAGGGAATGGCAGACAACACTAAGGACGGGTACACTACATAAAACAAGACATGAACACGAACGAAGAAAAGAACAAGACGATAAACTAACTAGAACTGTGGCAAACTAAAGACAAAGACGAACCAAGGAACAACTCAGACCTGAACAGAAACACGCACATGAACAAAGGTAACGCAGCAAGAAACACTTACATGAAACACAACTCGGACATGACAAAGGAATCACAATGACAAACACTCACTTACTGCTAGGACTATGACAAGGAATCATGGGCAACAAGGATACATGGACTTGGCTAGGAGACACAGGCAACGACCCGACAAAGACTGGGGGAAAGACACGGACTTAAATACACAAGGAGGAACACTAATGACACACAGGTGGAAACAATTAGACAATCACATGGGAGGGAAAACACAGGAAGTAAAGCAACACAAAGACACATGACATGAACCTTCAAAAAAACAGAAAGTAACCAAAACCAGGCAAAGACAAGACACAATGGGAAGCTTAACAAAACTACAAACAAGACAGGGCAAGGATAGAGACTAAGACAATACAAAAACTCTTACATAAAACATGTAATGACTGAGACAACGCTAAATAAGGCAATGACGAGGATCAAACAAAAGGAAACTAAACAGACCGGCGTGCCTGGCACGGGTCATGACAATCTGTTATGACTGAGCCAGTCCTGTACATTAATAAATTCAGACTGCAAGCATGTTTCAATTTCTGATATATAGGTACTTGTATGTGTATTACCGAGTACAGCGAGATCAATCAGTTCTCCTTCACTCTTCTTTCTACATAAAACTAATCTTGAAGGTAAAGTTTTTGGATTCTGCAGACAAAGGGTTTTGGATGAAGCCCACCACCCTCTCACCTCTTCTGTCTCCCTTTCACTGTTATGAACGAATAAAAGACCTTGAAAATCATCTGAATAAAGGAGAGAAAAGCTAAAGAAAATGTCGATGTGAGCTTTTCAAAGTTTTTCAACTGCATCATCTATTATTCTTATCTTATCTTATCTTATAAAGAGCTCTGAAAAGATTGTCTTTGGAGGAGAAGCTTCACGGATTCATGAATTTTAACTTCTTTCAAAACTCAATACTGCTCCTCAACAGATATGAAAGAGAAATCTTCTTAATAACAGACATTCGCCTGCCTCGCCTGTGTTTTTCTGCCTGTCTGAAAAGGATCACGCTTTTTGTGAGATTAAATAAATCTGAAGTGTGACCTTGTTCATGACTTGGTGACTTTTATCCTTCAGAAAACGATCCTCCACCAACGTGAACACTAAACACTAGTTCCAGTCATTTACAGCTGAAACATAATTTAAAGGATAACTTTGGTTTTTTACAACCTGGACCTTATTTGTAGCATTAAATACGACCATTTACTCACCCAGACAACTTTGGTGGCATTTGGAGTCGTTTTGAAGAAATTAGCCCCAGAGGAGCGGCGCGTATATCCGTATAATGCGAGTACTCGGGGCATCCATGCGCAGCCTCTATATAACACATAATCTGCAGAAACTCGTTCATATTCCAATATTTAGTTATGATATGCTGGTGCTATTCCCCTCTGAGTCCGTGGTGGCATGTTATCAACATCCGGCGTCTCTAGGCAACTATCTCTGACGTGGATGATGCCACTCTGAGGTGGTGGACGATGACTTTGTTTACGATGGACGTCCTTCCGTTTGGGCCAGAGTACACGGACGAGGAGCTCGTTGAAAGGAGGACGCGGAGGCAGAGAGAGGAACAGCTGGCCAAACAACAACAAACGGCTGCACATCCACGAGTAGACGGTAACTGGTGGTGTTCTTGTGGACAATGTTCATCGATGACAACAGAAGAGGAATGCCTCTGTTGCTCAGAGTGGGACTTGCGGCCAGGAGATACGCGTCTATCTATCGGCGCTCGAAAATGACATCATCCGTGTCAGAGGTAGTTGCCTAGAGACACTGGATGTTGATAACATGCCACCACGGGCTCAGAGGGGAATAGCACCAGCATATCAGAACTAAATATTGAATATGAACGAGTTTCTGCAGATTATGCGTCATATAGAGGCTGCGCATGGATGCCCCGAGTACTCGCATTATACGGATATACGCGCCGCTCCTCTGGGGCTAATTTCTTCAAAACGACTCCAAATGGCACCAAAGTTGTCTGGGTGAGTAAATGGTCGTATTTAATGCCACAAATAAAGTCCAGGTTGTAAAAAACCAAAGTTATCCTTTAACAATTTAAAATTCATACGTGAAAGTAAAGATTATTTTCTGCACAAGTGAAAGCCGCTCTAATCAATATTCCCTTTTGGCGTCTTTGGCGGCAGCTTCACTCTCCCGGCTCTCATCATTTTCAGATGCAGCTGGCAGCTATTTTCTACCATAAACCCACCACTGTGCACAACCCGTCCAGCTCCAAATGGCACACAAACAAGCTTCAAGAAGAAGAATTAAGCAGCTAAAGAGTCGCGTATTTTCCTTCATGTAAGCAGCCATCATCAGTGGAGCACTGAGCTGGAAATATTAACACAAAGCCTTAGAAAAATGCAGCAGCAGCAGTGAGAGAGCCTGAGCTGGATACGACAAAGCATGACAACATATTACATCATTATTACTACAGGGAGTGTCGATCAGTAACACGTCTGATCGAACAGAAAGTTCCCCAAGGCCCCATTCCAGAGCCTCTTCAGTTCAACGACAACATTCAGATTATCCCAAACAACCAAAACTCTCGGCATGACTGTGCAGCCTACACACAGATTTATATAATGACATCACCGAGTGACCGTGCTTCCATTCAAAGGACACATGAAGAATTAAAGGGCTTTTCTCTCTGCAGGAGTTCGAAAAACTCAACTCTCGTCATTCTGTCTTTATGGGTCTCTCGGATTCAGAAGGCTGAGACCAGGAAAGGGGATCACACCAGTCCAGTTCTCACATCTGGACACTGGCTGTCAGGAAGGACGGGGTTATAAGGGAAACTAAGGGAGCTATGGGGAGAACCCAGAAACAACACAGGGAATGAACACACATGAACACAAGCCACAACAGAGCTCGGGACAAGACACTGAATAACGATTAACGAATAAAATAAAAAAAGAAAACGTTCCCGAAGGAGGAAAACACAAAGGCTATGAAAACGGAACTGACTAGTGAAAGAACTGGACAAGAAAAACTAACAACTCAAAATACATTCGGAGAAAACAGAGGAACAGGAATCTAAATAACAAAAGTAATCAAACAGGAAGTCGCCCTTAGCGGGGAAAACAAATCGGCTAAACTATAAACTACGAAAGGAAAACAGAAACTAGGCAAATGAAGTTACACAACAGAAAACACTCACGAAGAGGAGATAATGGCTAACGAATGAATGCTGTGGCAAAGGGCAAAGGGAAAAGAGAGGCTCGGGCGAATGGACAAACGGACAAAGACATCACAACGAAGAAAACACTATGAGACGATGGCTATGGCAATGGAACATAGACAACAAGGGAGCACAGACATGGACAAGGAGGACGTAACGAAACACTTACTAAGGAACTATGGCTTTGGCTGTGGGGAGGGAAATGCAGACACCTAGGTGATGCAGACAACGACCTGACAAAGACTGGGGGAAAGACACAGACTTAAATACACAAGGAGGAAACACTAATGACACACAGGTGGAAACAATCAGACAATCATAAGGGAGGGAAAACACAGGAAGTAAAGTAAACCAAGACACATAACATGAACCTTCAAAATAAAACAGGATGTGAGAAAACCCAGACAAAGACAACACACAATGGGAAACTGACATGCAGAGCACGGGTCATGACGCTGGCTTCCTGTTTGTCAGCTAATAGATGATAAATGACGACTTTTGGTTTATGATATAGGGCTAAAATACATTCCTAATCTTCTGCTGCATTACAAACCATCCAGACCTCTTCGATGGTCTGAGGCAGATCTGCTTTCTGTCCACAGCGTCAAAACTAAACACAGAGAAGCAGCGTTCAGTTTCTACGCAACACAAAAAGGCCAGAAAACGTGACATCATCTTTAATTTAACCATAATTCAGTTGTTTTCTTCTGTTTTGCTTATTTTTATCTATGTGTGTATTTTGATTTAGATTATTGACGTTTCATGTTGCCTCCGTCTCTTACACATGTTTTCTTGATGCCTTGGTGTCTTATGTAAAGCATTGTGAATTGCCATGATGGTGAAAGGTGCTTTACAAATGAAATTTCTCGTGGAAGTTCAGTCCGTAAGTCCGTTCAGTCTTCGTCTACGTGCTCCGGTCTGTAGCTTACTGCTAATATCATCCTGCATTCACTCCTCTCATACACGCTCACCCAGAATGTCCTGACTGTCATTGCCTGTGGCTGTCATAAAGATATCAGCTGACCTCATCAGCTGGTCACATCTGTCCAATAGGACAGCGACACTACTTCTTCGTGAGCCAATCACCTCGCTGCTCTCTTATTTGAAAATAAATAAATACGATTCTCTCTCTCTGCATTGGTAGCTGCTCTTATGTTCACCCCTCCGCCTCCCTATCACAGCCCAGCACACCTTCATCATGTCATCATCCTCAGTCGCAGCAGAGTCATCAGCCACCACCGCCAGTGTCTGGACTCCATGGAGGATTTATGTGGCTGCTGCTGCAGGGTGACGCCCCTCGTCTCCCTGCAGACTCTGAGGACTTTCAACAAGACTTAATTATCACAAATCATCTGTTCTAATAAACAATTACCTTCATTCACTTGTATCCTGACTGAATTATAGTAGAACACTGTTCTGCAAAGCAAGTATTTGCTGATATGTATGTATATTTTGCTCATAGTGCATCTGTGCATTTATTTAAATCACATTTTGAATGCAGGACCTTTACATCTAATGTTTAAGGATCTGAATGAATGAATGAAAATTTATTTCAGTCAGGTCATGTAAGATATGCAGTTTACCAGAAAATACAATTACGATGACAAATAACCAAACCGAAAAGGCATCGGCTGAAGCTGACGCTTATTTCCGCCCACCCTTCTTACCTAATCAGCTAATTCAGATCAAATAATTCAAATCAATTAACCAAAAAAAATCCCAAAAATGATTCCATTATGGTATCAATAACATCATGGACATTTCTCATATTTTTCAAATATCTTACATTTAAACAAGCGTTTAAATTCAAAGATTGATTTTCAACTCATCGTCAAGACCATTCCATAGATTCACACCCCTCACAGAGACACATTGATCTGTTATTTTAGTCCTGGATTTTATTTTCTCAATCACATGTTTTGCTCAGAGCTCATATCTACGTTCCCTTTTTTTTAAACCTGCTCATTATTTTACAAGGCAACAGATTGTTATATGCTTTGTACATTATCAGTGCTATTTTATAGTCCACTAAGTCCATAAATTTGAAAGTCCTTAATTTAATAAATAATCCATTTGATGGTTCTCTGCAATTTGATGTTGTTATTATCCTTACAGCTCTTTTTTGAAGGATAAAAACAGGTTCAGTATGGGTAGGATATGCATTCCCTCAAATTTCTAAGCAATAAGTTAAGTAAGGGACAACCATTGAACAATACAGAATATACAAAGCACATCCTTTACCTTGTACAGTATGGCTATCGATTTAGCTCATTTTGATTTAACATGATTTATATGCGGTTTTCAATTCAGTTTATGGTCCATAATGACACCGAGGAATTAAGTTTCAAACACTCTTTTGATTTCTGTATCCTCTACTCTCAGCTTTACTTCAGTGTCTATTATACGGTTCCCAAAAATCATAAATTTTGTTTTACTTGTATTTAAAGATAAATTATTTACATCGAACCATTTTTTGACCAGTTTCATCTCATTTTCTACAGTAATTATTATTTCATTTCATTGTTCCCCAGAGCAGGAAAAATTTGCATCATCAGCGAAAAGGATGCAATTCATTAATTTTGACACTTCATTCAGGTACAAGATAAAAAGTTCTGGTCCCAGAACTGACCCTTGTGGGACCCCACACCTTTAATAACACAGAATCAGTTTTATCACAAGAAATATATTGCCATCTATCACTTAAATAAGAACACAACCATGAGTGAATCTGAATAATTTTAGGACAATAACAGATGTTGGCTTCTTCAAACTGGGACGGAGACAGTAACCGAGCGAAACGTCTTTGCTTGTGTTCATTTGTGTTATTTTGGGAGGAGCAGAGGCAAACAAGGGACTCAACACAAATCGATTACGATGATATGCTTACCGTACTTCATTCATTTCCCCGTAGAACGTGCCCCACTAAACCTCCAGGAACGTCATTTCCCTCCTTGTGCTTATTTACAGCATCAGTGTGACGGATGGAGCTGCTGCTCACAAACAGCTTAATTACCGCTCGCTGCAGCAGCACGGAGGACATGATCCTCGGCAGGGTGATGCTGCCTTCGAAGCAGTAAATGAGCGACATCCAGAACTCTGATAATAGTGAAGAGCTCAGCCGGTAGATGCTCATTAGAGATGAGATGAACAAATGCTCGGTTTTCTGAGCTGAAGATTGAATTAAGTTAAGTGTTACACAGATTTCATGAGACCTTTTCATGTTTTGCCTTTGAAAATTTCTTTTGAAGGGACTAGTTTTAAACTTTTTTTTAAAATATATTTAGTCTCCTTTATCCTGCTCCAGTTCATCACCAGCTCATCAGCTTCAACCCAAAAACCAGTGCATCATAATGCTTTTCCTCAAGTTCTGTACTGAAGTATGACTTTCAGCTACTTGTACTTCACTTGAGTGTTTCCATTTCATCACACTTTATACTTCTACTCCACTACATATCAGAGCTAAATAATGACTCAATATTTACTTCACCACAATTGTTTTGCGTCTATAGTTTCTAGTTATTGTCAAATTTAAGGGGTCTTGAGCTGACTGCATGTCCTTCCTCACTAACGTCACGTTCTTGTTTGCTAGCTCGCTGTCTTCTTGGTCCCTGCCTTTGCCAACACTTTGCTTCGTATCTTTGCTTGTTACTACCAAATGTTGATTGACGGGATGTTGCGACACCATTGGTAGGAGGGCGAGAGGCGAGAAAATGAAAACAGATTGGCAGAGCAGAACTTTGTTTTTCCTTTTTAACTCCTTTAATCATCTCCCAACCCTTGACATTTACCTTGTGACCCTTTGCAGAGGGCCTGGCTCCTACGTTTGGGTCTGAGGACACGGCACTCTTCTGGAGAAGTGTGTCTTTTCCCTCTTGGGGTTGGAACCTTCAAATCTCACCTGTTCATGAGAGTGAGACAGGTGGCTGCAGTAGCATTAAGCTGTACCACACTGCCGTGGTGAAGAGGGGGCTGAACCTGAAGGTAAAGGCTTGTTGAGTTTCCCTCCTAAAGGACGAGGCGAGGAGCTCAGACATCCGGAGGGAGCTCGAAGTGGAAGCAGTGCTCCTGTGTGTTCAGAGAGGCCAGTTGAGGTGATTCAGTCTCATGAAGGTGCCTCTTGGATGCCTCCATATGGAGGTATTCTGGACACACCTGGGGAGGAGACCCTGAGGCAGGCTGGGAGGCATTATATATCCCATCTACCCTGGGAACACCTGGGATCTTCCAGAAGAATACATCTTGAGGCCACATTCAGCAGGTGATTTGTTCATTATTTACAGAGGTGATTGCCCAGTGGGAGCACCAACCTGCCCCCACACCACCAACCGACAGACACACATGAACACCTCCCAAAAGACACTGTTGCAAACTGCAGCCAGCAGTGTCTATATGATCCTCTCGCTCTTCTACACATTTCTTCTTGTCACTTTGCTCATGAAGGAGTCACCACTCTATAGAGTATAAAGGCTTTAATATAATATAGAATTGAGTATTTATAGTATTATATGTATTATTATAAATCCAAGAAGAAATCGTTCTGCTCCTTCAGCACTACGGACAGCTCAGTGGATTTATCAGTACCCAGCACAGTCAGACCTGATACTTCAGAGCCGTGGTCGGGGTCATAGATCCTAACAAACCTCAGTCAGATGACGGATCAATGAGTCAGACAGACCAGGCTAACATATACGACAAGCCCCCTGGCCCTGCACTGTCTCTGCTGCTGGGGGATGGAGAGAGGGGGGATGAAGGTTAACAAGGAGATGACAATTCACAAAACAGCTCAAGGCTCAATGCTCCTAACTGGCTGAGCTCATCCCAACTCTTCATCTAAGAGGAGGTCACATCGTCTAGAGTGTGAGAGGTCAGAGGGCGTCCAGAGGACTCTTCAGTCACTGAGCTGCTCGCTGTCAGCTGATGATGATGATGATGATTCAAATTGCTACACCAGCATTTTGTTTGGTGGCAGTGACGTAGCTCAACAGATGTACCCTGATGTACCAGACCATCATCTGCTTAGATGAGGGGGGGGGCAATTGTTGAAAAACGCATGCTAAAGTGCCCTCTTGGACGCCAAAACGCGTGTTAAAGTACCCTCTTCAGTGGCAAGGCCTTTTATTCCTTTTTGCCCCTGCCCTTCAAAAAGTCTGTTCACGCCACTGAGTCACCGTACCTTTCCCTCTTAATTTCATCTTTCACACACACACACACTCTGTCTCTCCCCCTCTCTCCATCACTGTTCATCTCTTCATCCCTCTGCCTCTCACAGCTGTATGAGATCTCTCCACAGCGATTCACACTCAGTCCCTCTCACTCGCATGAAATGTCACTCTGTCTCTCAGTGTAATTGAGCTAATTTGGACTCTCGCTGTATCATTAGTTCAGACTTCCATCTCGAGCTCAGTTGGACCTCTCACGTCTGATAAAAGCATGATGGGAGCTGCCAGGACCCACCGGGACATTCGTCTTCCTTTCTTCCTGAATGTGTCACTTCCATACGTCTGCATCACACACTCTTCATACAGCCTGACTGCCTCTTTGCTGTGCATCGTCACTCAAAATGACAAACTGTTGCCATGGAGAGAAAGCTCATAATCAGATCTGTCCACATCGGTACAGCTGATTAATATTGGAGCGTACATGCAAAGATATGGCTTACAAAGAAGGGCGTTATATAAATCTGAAGGGAGGATCTGGATTTAGATTATTGTGGAGCCTTTGCAGAGTTTTTTCGTGGCTACATCACGGTGTGCATTTGTAGCCGTGACTGGGTGATACTGGTCCAGACTATTAAAAGCGAAAATAAGATTTTCTCTCCAGGGCTGATAGTTATAGATATTATAGGCTAATACAAGTGCTGGGACTGCAGTTTGAACACGACACTGTAATGTTTTATATCAAGCCGCCAGCATGTTTTGAAAGACCACGTCTTGCTGATTTTAATTATATGATCCTCATTTATAGACATTAAATGGCTCCCAAGTTATAAAGCTGAGAGAAAAGAGCAGAATAAAAAAGCTGCTAATGGTTTCATCTGGTTCAGCTGGCAAAATGATCATTTTTTCTAGGAGGAGGCATGGAGCATTTTCCATTTCCTCCAGAGAAACTGTTGACAGCAGGGCTACACACTCAGCTCACAGTTTGTATGTGCTAAATACAGTAAACACAAGGACTCTAATGGTAGAGGACGTTAAATTACAGAGAACAAGACAGGGTCCTGCTCACACCATCAAACAGGCTTTCATCTGAAGGTCTGTGGCGAGCATGAAAATGTTCCTCTGCATGAGCCCGGCTGTAGATTAGCATGGAGCATGTGGCAGGGCAGAGTTTTTGCATAAAAGCATGCATCTCCTGTTTGCTGCCACCTAACCTTTATTCTCTGTCTGCCTTCTACAAAGGAGGAAAAGGTGGAAAACGTGTCAGTTAAACTCTAACTCTGAATGTAAAACGTTCAACGTAAAACTGAATATCCGTGACTTTTTTGGGTAACGAAGTAAAGCTAATAGGACTAGATGTTTTAATCCCTTGGTAAGTAAGTAACTCTTGAACATAGCAGTCGGTGTGAAGTGGTGAAAAGGTGGGTATGTATTTCATTGGGGTCATCAGGTGGGTACCCTGCTTCATCGACGTTTTGTTGATTGAAACCCACAACGTCTCCAGAGGGCTCAACGGTGTACCCAGGGTCCCAGCCCCAGCCCCCATACCAAAGAAGAAGGTGTCCTTCTTCTTTGGTATGCCTGGCCGCATACCATCTGTCGCTATCTTGGTGCCCAGTTGTTTATCCAGAGCCAGTTGCTGCCTCTTTCGGAAGCACTTGACACGGTCTTGATTGCCTGTTGAAGGGAGCGTCCCCTCACCCCCACTTTCCTCAGCAGACTGATGGCAGATGTTGCAACAAATCCCCTGCATCCCACTTCTACTGGGAAGATGGTGGTCTTCCAGCCGTTCGGGGATGCTTCTGCTGCCAGGTCAGCATATTTGTTTTTCTTTCACTCGTAGGCCTCTTCAACCCCATCTTCCCATGGTACTGTCAGCTCCAAGACATAAACCAGAACAGGACCGTGTCTGGCCGGAGTGTTGTAGCCGCTATTTCTGGGGGAAACACGAGCTTTTTGCCAATGCCCACTTCCAATTTCCAATCTCGAGCAGACTGCAGGATGCTGGCATCCTTTGGTGTTGTTTGGTGTTCTTGAGATTGGCCTGGTGGTACAAACTGTAGGAAGTGGACCTTTCCCGTTGCTGTTTGTCGAAGCTGATTTGTGGGATTTGACAGAGATAGAGACTGAGGGCTTCGGCCAGTGGCGACATTCCCACTACTTTCAGTTTATAGCTTGAAAGGACAAAAATATTCAAGTGAAATGCACTCTATGCCCAGACAACAGGCTCCTTTCAACTGCTGCAAAGTCAATGAGCAACCTGTCCAAGCAGTTGTCATCCCAGCATGGCAACTCAAAACTTGTGGCGAAAGATCCTGCAGGAGTCGATGAGCAGCCGACCCCGCCTAAACAGGCCAAGCTTTTTTCAAGTGTTGAAACACAGAAGCAGGTAACACAGAAAGACATTAACAGGCTGGTTGCAGGGTTCATTGTAGGGGACGTGCTTTCCCTGTCGACGATTAAATTGCCCAGGTTTCAAAAACTACTAGATAAAACACCCGCGACTCACAAGCCAATGTCCGACAGGAGAACATTTTCCTGACATTTGACGGCGCATTGGATAGACAGCATTAGTTTTAAACGTGAAAAGGCTGCTCTTTGCTGCAAGAATTAGTTAATTTAAACAGAAGATCCTTGTGCTCAAAAAGAGGATTCATTCTCAGGGAAGAACCTTGGAGCTCTAATCTGCCTCTATACCTGCCAAAGAGCAGTGATTCCTAACACGTCTCTGGGGGTCATCAGGTGGATACCTCCCTTCAACGGTGTTTCGCCTACTTAGTCCCACGACACCTCCAGGAGGCTAGGCGCTGAACTCCGGCGTCCCAGAGTCATCCCCCCAAGTGCCAGTTCACACTGCTCCTACACAATCCAAACAGCACTGCCACGTTCAACTGACCCAGAGATGCTCCAGGTAGTGGCCAGTGCCGATGCTACCATTTAGCTAATGCCAATGCTAAATGCTAACCACTACCTGCTAAGAGGAACAGAAGACAATAAAGCTAGATTCACCTATACTGTTAATGTTAACTGCTAGATGCCAATGCTAACTGCTAAGATACTATCATACTACCACCGCTTTAGCTATTGTTAGCTGCTACAATGCTACCACAGGCCTAGATGCCACATGTAACTGCCAATTGCCGCACTACCATCATCATAGAATAGAGAGAAAAATTAACTGAGTGGGATAAAGTTGCACTTCTTGTTCTCTCTGTTTGTTTCCTGCATTGTGGTAATTGCAACACACAATATTTCATTAATAGAAATATTAATAGGTTACCAGCTTCATACAATAAACACTAAGTGTTGATAGAGCTATGATGTTTGTCCTGTATCTACTCGGTAAATTAAGAAATGGGAAAGTAAAGTAATAAGTAGTGACGTTACTTTTCGTTACGTAAATGCAGTAACTAGTAAAGTAATTTCATTACAAGTTACTGAAGTAACTAGTAATAAGTAATAAGTATACTGTTTTTGAGTAACTTCCCCAACACTGCTCAGAGAGTTCGATCTGTGGACCAGGTTTTTTTGTAAGGATGAGCAAACTGACAAAAACTGCTCTTCACAGTGTGGTGTAGTCAAAAACTGATCTCTGAGATTGTAGAGAAACTGTTTCTGATAATGGAGCAGGCTGGATTGATCATCGCTCACTACAAATATCACATTTTCCTTTGCATTTTGGTCTGAGTTCTGTTTTCTGTGGAACCGACCCCCCACAAATAGAGTGTGAACAGTATTAAAGTGCCACATTACTTCCTGCTTTGGCCCTGATCTTTAATCCAGACCTTTTAAAATAAGACAGGGAAATTGAGGATTTACAGGATTTACCTCTAAACTTTTTCAACACAAAGCAGTAACGACAGTATTACACTACCACACATTCTGAAAGATATAAAGATGTTGATATCAGATATAAAGCATATTTTGTAGCCCCACAAAATACCTGAAGACATCAGTTTTAGATGCCTGTTTCTGTTTAGAGCAGCAATGAGAGACATAACATCTTTGTTGGTCGGCTCTTAACCTTTTCCGGTACACAACCTCCATTGTTTGTTTTGTAGCTCTCCCATTCGCTGTGCCAAAGCTACATTGACCTTTCCGTGAAGCGCTCCTTTGTCTATGAGTGCACCATTTTTATGTTACTGTGGAGTCCAAATGTGCTCACCAGAACAAAGAAACCCAGAGAGGATGTCATCTGTGATCCAGAGCTGATGGCAGAACATTAACTGGCATTTGAACACATCACAGGAGGATTTTAATAGTCTGTGTACTGAGGGAATTAACTCCGTAAGATCACGGCACCTCTAAACTAAAACACAGCTGCTAGCCTGCTGATAGCATTACCCTCCTAACTGTGTAAACTGGTTCTCAAGGGTGTGTGCTGTCACAGCGCAGTAATAGTTTAAATATGAGGATAAAAGGTCACATTCCTTTGTGTTGCACATGAAAAGGGACAGAAATAGTTGTGTAAAGTGTGAGAAAAGAGAGTTCGAGGGCCAATCATGTCGTGACGTGGGTGTGAGCTTCGAATTGTCGGGTTTGGAAAGGTGCTGACATTATTGCACACAGTTTCTCCAATACTGATAAGGTGGAACAGTAGTTGTACCTCTAAGAGTTTCAGGGGCAACTGGACTTGCTCGTCAGTGGCGTGCTAAAGTGCCCTCTTGGACGCCAAAACGCATGCTAAAGTGCCCTCTTGGGAGCCAAAATGCGTGCTAAAGTGCCCCCTGGGAGCCAAAATGCGCATTAAAGTGCCCTCTTGGGAGCCAAAACGCGTGCTAAAGTGCACTCTTGGGAGCCAAAACGTGTGTTAAAGTGTCCTCTTGGGAGCCAAAATGCATGCTAAAGTGCCCCCTGGGAGCCAAAATGCGCATTAAAGTGCCCTCTTGGACGCCAAAATGCATGCTAAAGTGCCCTCTTAGGAGCCAAAATGCGTGCTAAAGTGCCCTCTTAGGAGCCAAAACGCATGCTAAAGTGCCCTCTTGGGAGCCAAACGAGCGCTAATGTGCCCTCTTGGACGCCAAAATGCATGCTAAAGTGCCCCCTGGGAGCAAAAACGCGCATTAAAGTGCCCTCTTGGGAGCCAAAACGCGTGCTAAAGTGCCCTCTTGGGAGCCAAAACGCATGCTAAAGTGCACTCTTGGGAGCCAAAACGTGTGTTAAAGTGTCCTCTTGGGAGCCAAAATGCATGCTAAAGTGCCCCCTGGGAGCCAAAATGCGCATTAAAGTGCCCTCTTGGACGCCAAAATGCATGCTAAAGTGCCCTCTTAGGAGCCAAAATGCGTGCTAAAGTGCCCTCTTAGGAGCCAAAACGCATGCTAAAGTGCCCTCTTGGGAGCCAAACGAGCGCTAATGTGCCCTCTTGGACGCCAAAATGCATGCTAAAGTGCCCCCTGGGAGCAAAAACGCGCATTAAAGTGCCCTCTTTGGAGCCAAAATGCGTGCTAGTGTACCGTCTTCAGTGACGTGGACACGCTATATGTGCCCTTTTTTTCCTTTTCGCCCCTGCCCTTCAAAAAGTCTGTGCACGCCACTGCTGCTCGTGGTTCTAGAAGACGTTTCGCCTCTCATCCAGAGGCTTCTTCAGTTCTAACTGGCTGATGGGAAGCCTCGGGTATTTTTTCTCTTGCAGGGTCACAGACCTGCCTAGCTATCACATGAGTCATCAGGGTCACATCAGTCCTGGTGTGAATGGCTGTTGGTCTGCCTGTACTCTCTCTGTAGTCCTTCCTTTCTTGAGACGTGAGTTTGGAAGGCGGAGCTTTAACAGGCGACTGATACCTTCGACCTGAGACCCCAACGACTCACATGATAGCAGTCACCGTCTTCCAGCCAACCCCGCTTGAGACAAATCCTGCCTGCCTGAAAGCTCTTAGCTCGCTCAGCGCATCACGTCGATCCGTGTTTTGGCATTTGTGACTTCATGTTGACGAAACGATTCGATTAATTAAAGAAATAATTATTTGATGAAGCCATACGGGGGAGAGATGCTGAAATGATTTGGCCGGAGGATCACTTCAACCCACCACGACTGCATGTGACTGAGCATCAAAGCAAGGACCCTCCTCAGATTAGGGGGGCTCGGGTTTGTACACATGAGCATGTTATGCAAAGAGAGAAACTGAGCAGCCGAGGAAGTATTTGCTCGACTTTGAGGTAAATTGAAAAGAAACAGGACAGAAGATTGGTGCTGAAATTGAGGGCATGGTAGGTACACAAAGCACACACACACAACATGATGGATGACCTTTCATAAAAGACCTGCTCAGGTGCACCGGCTCAGTAATTGGAGACAGTCACAGCAGGCTGCGCATGTGTGTGTGTGTGGGTGTGGGTGTGTGTGTAAGTGTGTGGGTGTGTGTGTGTGTGGGTGTGGGTGTGTGTGTAAGTGTGTGGGTGTGTGAGTGAGTGTGTGTGTTCTGCACTGATGACGCCGCACAAAAAAATGTATTTCACTTGAGGTCATTTCACATTGAAGATATCAGTGAGAGCTGACTGCTTGAGTGTGTGTGTGTGTGTGCATGCGTGCGTGTGTGTGTGTGCGTGTCCATGTATTACTCATGTTGTGGGGACATAAATCTGTTTACAGTCACATTGTGGGGACTCGTTTTCCTTTTGGGGACAAAGTGCAGGTCCCCATAATGTTAATAATTCAAATTTAGGATGAAGACTTGGGTTAGGTTTAGGTTTAGTTTAAGGTTAAGGTTTAGTTTAAGGTTAAGGTTAAGGTTAAGGCTGGGTTAGGATTAGTGTTAAAAACACTCAGGGCACAAAGAGAGCTAAAAAAAAAAAAAAGTAAGTCAAGTGCTGTGTTATTAAAAAACATCAATCAAACTGATAAGTGCATAAAATATGAAATATCTACGAATACAATCAGAGAAGTTGGCATGCAAAGATAAAAACCATAAATAATTCATCACAACATATGAAATCTTAGCAGGAAGAAGGATTAAATAAAAAAATGGATAAAAGTTAATAATAAATGGGAAATAAGTCGCTGTGGCCACGTTCTCCCCACCGTCTGCTATAAACTGTGTGAGCAGCGTCTTCTGTCTGCGACAAACATTGTCAGTGCAGTCCAGACCTGTGCCTGAAACTGTCCTTCAAAACCGCTCACTGACTGCTTTCCTCTGAGCACAAACTGCTAAAGAGACATTTAATGTTGAATATGGATTTATTCAATGATATATTATATTATTGTCATCGAGCATGGACATGTCAACGAAATTTGCATTGCAGCCCCCATGTTAGAAATAAACATAATAAGAAAGATAGGACAATAAAATAAAGATAACAGAATACAATAAACTAACATTCATTCACATAAAAATATGCATAAATGCAATAACAATATACTAAGACAATAAAAATATACCAAAAGCAGCTGAAATATACTAAAATGCAGTTGACAATTAGTTGGCTCCAAAGAGGGCACTTTAGCGCGCATTTTGCCTCTCAGGGGGCACTTTAGCATGCATTTTGGCTCCCAAGAGGGCACTTTCGCACGCGTTTTGGCTCCCAAGAGGGCACTTTAGCACGCATTTTGGCTCCCAAGAGGGCACTTTAGCACACGTTTTGGCTCCCAAGAGGGCACTTTAGCGCACATTTTGGCTCCCAGGTGGCACTTTAGCACGTGTTTTTCAAAAACTGGGCCACGGGGGGGGCAGTCGCGGTACAAGCAATGGCTGGTGTCCGTGGCGATGGATCTCGCCCTCTTCCTCACCTGGCCTTCATATATAGAGTCTAGGTCAGGGAGGGGGCGGCCCACGATGCCCTGTGCAGTTTTACCCACCCAGAAGCATCAGTGTCCACGGCCACAAACAGTTAAAACGTGTGTGTGAACGAGCCACTGGCAGCTATCGGGAGCACCGCGGGCTTCGGGCAGAGGGGATCGGCCGCTCTGCGGTGCCATGAACTTTATCACCGTTGACCCGATGCTTGGAAGTGCACTCTGAGGTGAAACGTGCTCATGATGATACATTATGTTGTGTAATTACTGTTTTAATGTGTGGACACTTAGCACATAATAAGATTCATAAGAACTGAGCAGCAGCTCGGGGACTCTCAACTCCATTCCTCTTGTTCTTCCTCCTCATTTGTTCTTCTCATTTCTCTCTTTTCTGTCTTCCTGCTGTTTATCTTGCTTTGTCTCTGTCAGCCTCTGCCTTTATCTGCTAAAGGGTAATTTGAAGAGGGCTGTACGGGGAGCAGGACGAGGGTGTAACGACTTATTTGCATAATTTCTCTCAACAGTGAGGCCGTTGTCGAGTTTCCTTCATCACAGTTTCTTTTGATGGTGCTCAGCAGCGACTGTCATCACAGCCGCTTAATTCATTCAGGCGTCTGTTGTCTGATTGAGGAGAACATACGTGAACTCGGTGTTGGGCACCGTTTGCTCCGACATGGTCAGTTTTTTCATATTCTGATCATGAACGCGCTCGTAATGCACAAACAAACTCAATGCAGATCATAAAATTCAAGAGCAGGCTGAATGGATGGAGTGCAGGGGCGGACCGGCTGCCTGGCACTATCCCGGGCGGGGCGGTCGCTAAAGGGGGCTGGTCAAAAGGTATTTTTTTCCCCCCACATAATTGTCCAGTTGTGTGGCTGTCTGACAATTCGGCACAGCCCATCGACACATCCCATTGGTTAACTGTCAGTCAGGGACTGTCAATCACCCAGTTTCTGGATGGGCGGGGCTAACAGAGTCACAGCAAGTGAGCCAGGTAAGGTGAGGAGTCTGACGACATCATGGAAAAACAGCCACAGGAAAACGTCCCGGTGGCGCTGAAAAGCAACAAATGAAAAAAATTAACGCCTCCAAATGCAGAGTGCCCTCTTGTAAGCCCAAATGCGTGCTAAAGTGCCCCCTTTGAGCCAAAACGCGTGCTAAAGTGCCCTCTTGTAAGCCAAAATGCGCGCTAAAGTGCCCTCTTGGGAGCCAAAACATTCGCTAATGTGCCCTCTTGGGAGCCAAAACGTGCGCTAAAGTGCCCTCTTGGACGACAAACGCTCACTAAAGTGCCCTCTTGGGAGCCAAAATGCGCGCTAAAGTGCCCTCCTGTAAGCCAAAATGCGTGCTAAAGTGCCCCCTGGGAGCCAAAATGCATGCTAAAGTGCCCTCTTGGAAGCCAAAACGCGCGCTAAAGTGCCCTCTTGGAAGCCAAAACGCGCACTAAAGTGCCCTCTTTGAAGCCAAAACGCGCGCTAAAGTGCCCTCTTGGAAGCCAAAACGTGTGCTAAAGTGCCCGCTTCAGTGGCGAGGACACGCTATATGTGCCCTTTTTTCCTTTTCGCCCCTGCCCTTCAAAAAGTCTGTGCACGCCACTGCTCATTTTATTGGCCTTATCTATTGTGTATCCATGCTCTTTGTTCCAGAGTCGTCAGCAGCTTTCATGTTGAATTATTCTAAAACAGTGTGTCGAGGGCCCACTTTGACTTCATTTACGCTTTGTGTCTGCTGGGACGCAACACAGATCGGCTCATTTTCTCTGGGAAACACCGAGTGGTGATAGTGAGAGCACATTCAGTGATGTAAAAATATGAACTGAGCGTCTTCGCACACATCAGGAGTTCAAATGAGCTTTTGATGGCTGTAACAGCACAGCAGCCTCGGCTGTCTTTTCCCACGACATGTCATGCAATGCTGCTGGTAATAAGGTCTGAAACTCGAGTTACAAAAGGCTCACAGAGCTCTCTGAGACCTCCGCACCTATTCATGACTCACTCAAGCCTTAGTGGCCTATTTGGAAGCTAGAATTTATCCAGCGGGGGGAAACTTTGGTGATTCTCCAGCGTGCAAAGCTGGAAACTCTATATGTTTGATCTGAAGCCAGAAACGTCAAACTGCCTCGATGGGGCGGCTTGAATGGTTTTAATATTGCGCCACACTGTGCTTCACCTGCAGAGCACCACGAGATTAAACCAGGCGTTCAACAGCTGTGTCCTGTGTGAGATAAAAGGCAGTTATTCGTAATAAATAAAGACAGGAACTTTAACGAGGACGTGACAGTTTGATGGAAGTTAACTTGCCGAGGCTCCAGAGCCGCCAGATCTTCATGTGCAGTTTAGCTCTTCGGTCTTTTAAAGTAGGACAGAAGTCTAAAATTCACATTTTGTTTGGGTTGCAATAAATCCATCCACATTAAATCTATGAATTTGATTAAATGAGGTAAACATGAGCTCACTCCAGTAGGTCTGTTGGATGATGCCAATTATCATCCTGATAAGTGCAGATAATTTCTGTTAATGGTCCTGTGCTTTGGACTAAATGCTAACATGCTAATGTTTACCACATTATACCTGCTAAACATTTGCCCTCTCCCTCCTCCAGAGACCCTGTCTCTCCTTCAGAGACCCTCTCGCTCCTCCAGAGACCGTCTCCCTTCTTCAGAGACCCTCTCTCTCCTTCAGAGACCCTCTCGCTCCTCCAGAGACCGTCTCCCTCCTTCAGAGACCCTCTCTCTCCTCCAGAGACCCTGTCTCTCCTTCAGAGACCGTCTCCCTCCTTCAGAGACCCTCTCTCTCCTTCAGAGACCCTCTCCCTCCTCCAGAGACCCTGTCTCTCCTTCAGATACCCTCTCTCTCCTTCAGAGACCATCTCCCTCCTTCAGAGACCCTGTCTCTCCTTCAGAGACCATCTCCCTCCTTCAGAGACCCTCTCCCTCCTCCAGAGACACTGTCTCTCCTTCAGAGACCCTCTCCCTCCTTCAGAGACCCTGTCTCTCCTTCAGAGACCGTCTCCCTCCTTCAGAGACCCTCTCCCTCCTCCAGAGACCCTGTCTCTCCTTCAGAGACCGTCTCCCTCCTTCAGAGACCCTCTCTCTCCTTCAGAGACCCTCTCGCTCCTCCAGAGACCGTCTCCCTCCTTCAGAGACCCTCTCCCTCCTCCAGAGACCCTGTCTCTCCTTCAGAGACCGTCTCCCTCCTTCAGAGACCCTTTCTCTCCTTCAGAGACCGTCTCCCTCCTTCAGAGACCCTCTCCCTCCTCCAGAGACCCTGTCTCTCCTTCAGATACCCTCTCTCTCCTTCAGAGACTCTCTCGCTCCTCCAGAGACCGTCTCCCTCCTTCAGAGACCATCTCCCTCCTTCAGAGACCCTGTCTCTCCTTCAGAGACCATCTCCCTCCTTCAGAGACCCTCTCCCTCCTCCAGAGACCCTGTCTCTCCTTCAGAGACCCTCTCCCTCCTTCAGAGACCCTGTCTCTCCTTCAGAGACCGTCTCCCTCCTTCAGAGACCCTCTCCCTCCTCCAGAGACCCTCCTGATGCTGAGTGTTTGTGGAGTGGTCAGTGTGATCGGTGCAGACTCGACCGCTGAGCCTGAAAGTCGTCAGCGTTTGAGCCTGAACGGCTGCAGCTGATGAGAACAACACGACAGCTTTGGAGGAGCGTGAGCGTCAGTGTGTGTGTGTGTGTGTGTGTGCACTCATTCATGGATAATAGAAATGTCAATCACTGACGACTGTTTCTGTTTATGTGTTTGTTCCAGTGCCTATCATAAGTATTCACCCCCTTTGATGTTTTACCCTTTTATTGCTTTCATAAATCAATCATGGTCAATAAAATTTGGCTCTCAACACGAAAATTTATTGGAAAAAACTCTTTAATGTCAAAGTGAAAACAGATTTCTATAAAGTAATGTTAATGAAAGAAAATGATATAAATGAAAATAATTGTTTGCATAATTATTCCCCCCCCCCCCCCTTTTTAATTTAATGGTCTAATTCAATACGATAAGTGAAATGAAGATCACCTGAGTGGGGTGGGTGTGTTTCAAGTGATTGAGCTGTAAAACACCTGTCTGAAGGGTCCAGAGAGCGGCTGATCAGTATTCCTGGCTGCCATTACACCATGAAGACAGAAGAACACTCTAAGCAGCTCAGGGAAAGGGTTATTGAGAAGTACAATTCAGGGGATGGTTACAAAGAAAAATTCCAAGGCACTGAACATCCCCCGGAGTTCAGTGAAGTCAATTATCAAGAAATGGAAGGAATATGGCACTTAGACCAGGCCGCCCTCGTAGACTGAGGCTAGTAGGAGACTAGTGAGAGAAACCACCAAAACCCCTACGACTACTCTAAAGGAGCTACAAGCTTCAGCTGCTGAGATGGGAGAGACTGTGCATGTAGCAGCTGCTGCCCGGGTTCTTCACCGCTCAAAGCTTTATGGGAGAGTGGCAATGAGAAAGCCACTGTTGAAGAAAAGTCATATTAGATCTCGACTAGAGTTCACCAAAAAGCACGTGGAGGACTCCGTGGTCAAGTGGAAGAAGATTCTTTGGTCTGATGAGACCAAAATTGAGCTTTTTGGCCATCAGACAAGACGTCATGTTTGGCAGAAACCAAACACTGCACATCACCAAAAACATACCATCCTCACTGTGAAGCATGGTGGGGGCAGCATCACACTGTGGGGATGTTTCTCAGCAGCTGGACCTGGAAGGCTTGTAAAGACAGAGGGCAGAATGAATGTTGCAAAATACACTGAAATCCTGGGGGGCAATCTTTTTCAGTCTGCAAGAGAACTACGACTTGGGAGAAGATTTATTTTCCAGTGAGACAATGATCCAAAACATACTGGGATGGGGGTGGCCGAGTCAAAGTCCAGACCTCAATCCCGTAGAGAACTTGTGGCTGGACTTGAAGGGCTGTTCATGCCCGATACCCGCACAACCTGACAGAGCTTGAGCAGTTTTGCAAAGAAGAATGGGTTAAAATTGCAGTGGGCAGATGTGCAAGACTGACTGAGCTTTCACTAAGCTTCATTTATGTACGACATGGACCTCGGAGTCTCGCCCTTTTCATCACGGTCGGAAGGGGCGAGAAAGACGTACAAGCTAATTTTTAGCAGAAAAAAATGTTCTTACACACAATAAAGCAGTGTGACCCCAGGGAACATGCTTTTTTGGCGTACTAGAATAAAGTGTAATTGCACATCCACTACAGTAGGGGGCAGTGGCGCTCTCATTGTCAGAGTGTGTGCAGGGAGTATTAACAAACCCTCAAGAGACACCAAGGAAAAATATTCAATAGGGATGAAAAGGTGAGACAAACGAACGTCACCAGAAAGCTAAGACGAGGAAATATGGCGTCACTGTGACTACGGTGGGAGACGAGGAAAGACCGGTGTGTTTACAAGCCAAATAAATTTAAAGACATCTCACCGTCACCACGCCGATAAACCACTGGAGCTTTTTCAGCGAAAACGTGCCGAATATTTCCAGCAATCATCCCGCTTTGTGATGCTGCTTCAGTAAAAACTGTTAATAAAGTTATTCTCTGTTAAAAGCTGATCTATGTTTCTTTTTGTTTTTTTAATGTCAATAAGGATTCAATGTTATAAAAAGGTGTACAATTTTATAGACAAATGATACTATTTATACCCGCGGTGGAGAGTTTGGGTGTTTTTTTCTTCCTCGTGGGGGCGCAACAGAAGCACTGCAATAAAGTGTGTTGTTGGAAGAATCAGCTGGATTAACATCATGTGAAAATGTTTTTGAATCCCTTCATCTCTTTAGAGCAGTTCAATCTTTCTGCGACTGATTTGTGTCACATCATTTAAATACACGAGTCAAAGTTCTCACAGCAGGATCTAACTGATCCTGAGCCAGTGGTGGCTATCACATGAATTCCTCAGGCCATAAGGCCATCAGCTAGCATCTCTGAAGAGGTTTAGAGTGACCGCTTTCGATCATCAGTCTTTTGCAAGTATCTCTGGATGTGAGGAATCGTTGAAACTTTTCCTTTGACATCACGTGGACATCTGAACGTTGTTGAAATCGTCTTGTATATGTGATGCTGGCAAGGCTCAAAGAACTGGACTCACATGCACGACTCAGACACTTCTTTCACAATAAAAGGCTTCAGGCCGATTTATTGCAGAACTCAAAAGATTTCACAAAAATAGAACGAAGGGAGTCAAAAATACAAAGTACAAAAGAAACACAAAAGTACAACTAAGGATATTCTCTGCAGGCAAAACCAAAAAACAAGACTCTTTACTCAAAGAAGGTTCACCAGGACAAACGCTGGACGGACGTGTAAGACAGGGTCGGCACGAGACAATCTGGCACAGGACAGGGGAAACGCAGACATTATTTACACGAGGTAACAAGGAACAGAGACAATCAGGGCGGGGCAGACAATCAGACAGGCGGGAAACACCAGGAAGTCAAGGGCCTGAAACGAGAGGAGAGTTAGTTTTCACAATAAAACAGGAAGTGCGAGACACAGACCAGACAACAGTGAACAACACCTCCACAGACCCGACGAGACATAACAGGATAATTGTGATAATGAAATAGAGAAGCAGGAAAAGTCCGATCTTTGTTTTATTGTTTGTTTTAACAGTTTTCAGAGATGCATGAATTACATTTAGATTTTATGTACTTCACGTTGCATCGCTCTTCCTTTCTTCTTGTATCTAGCGTAACGCACGATGAACAGAAATAATCAGTATGTTTCCATCACAAGCTTACAGACTGTCTAAGGTAACGTCCATGAATAATATTTAAGAGGAAGAGGAAGCTTCCTCTACTTCATCCATGGGTACATCTGACATATGTCATGACCTGAACTGCCTGCTGCTGATTTCAGATCTGTTAGATATGCGGTTCATTTCTGTATCTGTAGCTTCTAATATGAGTACAACAGAGGCCCGACAAGACGTTCCTTCAGGGAAATATAATGAAGGCCGTCTGATCTTCATCATCTGTGGGCCTCAGACACCTCCCTCCTCAAGCTGCTGTTTGAAGTCTGCTATGTGATGTGTTTAAGTTGCAGCCCTGCGGTCCTTTGACGCCGAGTCCCTGCAGGATGAGTCTGCGATAAAGTGTTTCCTTTCCCGTCTCCGCTCCGTCTCATCTCTTGCTTTTAGATTTTATAGATGCAGGTTGATGTTTTAGCATATAAGACAGTTAGGCCAGGTACAAGAGGCAGGTCAGTGTTTGTGGTCAGGTGGTTGATTCGATAGAGACCGGGGGGGGCTTCTGGCGTGTAGCGTTGTTCTGACAAAGCCACTCTGCTTGTAGGCTTGTTGCCATGATTTGTATTCAAAATGTGCTGCATGCACGCGCCCTTTAAAGTGTGTGTGATGTTTTTTTCTTGCACTCGCTCAGATGATCAGCTAAAGACGTCCAGACATGTCACACCTCATTGACGTGGAGTCCAGTCCGACATCTGCGATATGTCTGTCTTTTAAAACACATTTTAAGTCCCGTGAAAGCTGATGTTATAAGAAGCCAAGAAAGATCTGAGAGATCGCCGATGAAGGAATATTGAATGTTCAGAGCGACCCAGAAAAAGACGAGAAAACTGATCTGAGTCTCCACCACAGATCCGCTGAGTCTGGATTATTCATCTCTTCTTGCGCTTCATGTACTGGGGAGACATCGATCGCTCACACAGGGCATTTCACACCATTTCTTATGAGTTCGGCTGAAGCAGAGCGTCAGCGGAGACTCTGCCAGATGTTTTAAACACAAAATGATGTGCAACTGTGCAGAACACAGGACCCAGACCCAGGACACAAAATCATCGGGCTTTGAATTAATTTCACTTTCAGATCATCGCAGAAAGAAATCAAGCAAAGAAGGAGAGCGAAGAGGAAAATGAGGAAAAGAAGAAAGACAGGAAATAAGAAATATGGTCAGTGTTTTTAATTAAGTTCATGCCGCTGTTACACCAAGCAAACCACACGATGCAAGTAAGAGATGCTGATTCAGGGCTTTACAACAGCAAAGTGCCACAGAGCTGCCCCCCTTCAGGTTGAATGTAGGTGGTGGATTTAGGTGGGGGAGGTGGGTTTGTGGGGTCTGGAGCCCACCTGGAGACCTCCTGATGGTCTGGCCAGCTGATTGGCACTAACAATATAAAATGAAATGGGTAAATTAAAGCAGAAAAAAAACGTGGCCGGCACAATCACTAAGTGTCGACCATCAGCCCCCCCCCCGCTTGCTTTCAACCTGATGTGAAAACAGCTTTCTTCAAAAACACACATATCATGGCTGAACTAGTGAACCCAGAGAGGCGAGGAGACTGGAGTTTGACTAGAGAGAATAATTTATTGCAGCGGCAAAAGGGAGATGAGCTGGAGAAGAGCTGAGCAGAGAGGAGATGGAGCAGCTGAGCTGGGGGGGGGGGCGGGGCTGAGGAGATGGAGGGCTGCAGACAGGACAAGGAGTAAATTGCAAGTGGAGAAGCCTGGAAGCACACACTGACTTAGCCCACAGTCTTTGTAGGAGTCTTGATTACAGCACATCTGACCCAGTTCACACCTGGTGTTAACATGCACCTTCACACCTGTGTCTGCTGCATGTGCAGCTGACCACTTATTGTAACATTTTCTTATTGCTTGCGTCACTTCCATTAAAAAGTCAAAGTGGCCCGCACGCAGTCATTACATGTCGTCATGTTTGTTTCACACAGGCTAACAGCTAGCTAAAAACCGCCCCCCCTCGTGGCCCAGTTTTTGAAAAACGTGTGCTAAAGTGCCCCCTGGGAGCCAAAACGCGTGCTAAAGTGCCCTCTTGGAAGCCAAAACGCGCGCTAAAGTGCCCTCTTGGGAGCCAAAACTTGCGCTAAAGTGTACTCTTGGAAGCCAAAACGCGCGCTAAAGTGCCCTCTTGGAAGCCAAAACATGCGCTAAAGTGCCCCCTGGGAGCCAAAACGCGGGCTAAAGTGCCCTCTTGGAAGCCAAAACGCGCGCTAAAGTGCCCTCTTGGGAGCCAAAATGCGTGCTAAAGTGCCCTCTTGGAAGCCAAAATGCGCGCTAAAGTGCCCTCTTGGAAGCCAAAATGCGTGCTAAAGTGCCCTCTTGGAAGCCAAAATGCGTGCTAAAGTGCCCTCTTGGACACCAAAACGTGTGCTAAAGTGCCCTCTTCAGTGGCGAGGACACGCTATATGTGCCCTTTTTTTCCTTTTTGCCCCTGCCCTTCAAAAAGTCTGTGCACGCCACTGTCCTTAAATAAGAAAAGTCCTTAATATCTGCAGCTGACCCCTGACCTGCCTGCAGGTGGCAGCATCAATAAATCGAACCCTCTGGAAAAAAATAGATTTATATGACCTTCATTTAGCAGTAAGTGAAAACTATTGATTCTGAATTCCAATAATTGAAATGATTAAACCTGGAAGAGCAGAGCAGAGGACGGAACAACCTTGTACAGTCAGAGTAAGAAAAAGCTGCTTCAAATATTGATTACATATTAATAATCAGTATTGGAAGGATAATCGATGACTTTCATTTGGACTGGTTAGATTTGATTGGCTTGTAAATGGTTGCCATCATCTGCCATGATGAAAAAGGATGAATACTTCTGTATGGATGAACTGTGGTGGCTTGCTGGTAAACAGATGTTTTAAACCATTAGAAGCATTTTTTTCTTATATTTGTTGATAGAAGTTGTGGAAAAAGCTGGGAAGTGATCTACGTTGTTTTTTTGATCCAGTGTCTTCAAGGGAAAAAATAAACTTTATACTGAACTAAGTCACGCGCGAACTGTACGAGACATTTTAAGATATGCAAATGAGAGACACTGATTGGGCCAGTAGGGGTCACTGTGCTGTGGGGTCATTGTCCTGTATAGGTAGGAACCATCGTCCAGGTGACAGGTGTTGCTGTAACATGCTGTGTTACTCTATCATACTGTTTGAAATGAAATGAAATGAAATCGAAAACTTAAGGGTGAGCAAATAAAATACCCCAAAACAAAGAAATAGAAGTCGGACTTTTGAGCAGCTGCTGTGGGCCCTGCACGGCAGCTTAAAAGCAGTTAGCATATATCAACGTATGTTTAGCCAGGCTAGCAGCGCAGCTCTGGGGATGGTCGGTCCAACACTTTGATATTTGTGACTGGATGGATTTTTTTAATCCTCAGAGGAGGACTGATTTTGCAAATCCCCAGAAATGCCGTTATATGTCGTACACAAAGGTCACACCTCACCATTAGCATGTGCAGCTTCCCACTTGTCAACAACCCTGACTGTTGTTCTAATGTGTCCTAAGAGCTGCAACATGTTAATCACAAGCATTGATCCTGCAGGGCTGGAGGCAGGCAGCTGAATAATTGAGCGCCTCGGTCTTTGTTTACAACAGAGGAGATGTGAGTAAGTCTGCGGGGGTGTCGGAGCTTCATTTGCTCAGTCCCCGTGCACACAGAGACACGACACGATACATGATCATGTGTGCACAAAAGGATTATGGGTAAACATTGAAATTCTTACACAAACACACTGGTGGTAACGCAGGTAAACACAGCAGCAAGAAGCAAGAACTGAGCATGGAGGCAGACACACACACACACACACACACACACACACAGACACACACACGCACGCACGCACAGACACACACACACAGACAGACACACGCACACACACGCACACACACACACACACAGACACACACACACACACACACACACACGCACACACACAGAGACACACAGACACACACACACAGGCAGACACACACATACACACGCACAAACACACTCACAGACAGACACACACACGCACACACACACACACACACAAACACACAGACAGACACACACACGCACGCACGCACAAACACAGACACACACACACAGACAGACACACACGCACACACACGCACACACACACGCACACACACACACGCATACACACACACACACACACACACACACGCACACACACACAGAGACACACACACACACACACACGCACACACACACACACACACACACACACACACACACAGGCACATATAAATAAAGCAAAGCTGGAGAAATAAACTTGCGCTGTGTGTTTTCTCATTAGATATCTCGACTTTAGCTTGAAGCCAAATGGATCGAGTCTGTCTGACCTTCATCGACACCCCCTCAATTAATATGTTGAACAAACACCGCAGAGTCTGATCAAGGTCACATGTTACATCTGAGAGAATCACGTGAGTCAGAGTTTCTCTTTGCAGCGTGACGTCGCTGGATAGACGGAAAATGGAAAAATCATTCAGTGTTCGTTTAATGTCAAAGTACAGCAGCTTCGTACAGGCTTCTGCCTCACACTGATCCACCACCTGTCCTTTATTAGATCAGAACGCGTCACCTGTGAAGAAGCAAACTGAGCTGCTAATACAAGCTCTGAATACGACGCAGGCACAGAAGCTGAGGGTATGAACTCTTCTCCCTGACAGACAAGGCTCAGCTCTGTTCTGTTCTGTGCAGGAGACTAAAAAATGTAATAATACCTCATCATAAACCAGGTGGTGGAGAGCCTGAACACCTGAGATCGAGGTGTAGTGTAGGAGTGTGAGAGACTGGAGACTGAGGGAACCAGAGAGTTCACGTAAACTTCCTCCACTTTCACTGTTTAGTTGGGTCATTTGATGCATGTTGGAGGTTGTTAGCAGGATCGACACATCGAACAAACGCTTTTATTGGTGCAGTTGGTGAGAGGCAGGGATAGATGATGGTAGTGCGGCTACATGTGGCATCTAGGCCTGTGGTAGCATTGTAGCAGCTAACAATAGCTAAAGCGGTGGTAGTATGATAGTATCTTAGCAGTTAGCACTGGCAGCTAGCAGTTAACATTAACAGTATAGGTGAATCTAGCTGTATTGTCTTCTGTTCCTCTTAGCAGGTAGCAGTTAGCATTTAGCATTGGCATTGGCATTAGCTAAATGGTTGCATCGGAACTGTATTGTCTTCTTCTGTTCTTCTTAGCGGTTAGCTTTAGCTTTAGCATTAGCTAAATGGTAGCATTAAAACTGTATTGTCTTCTTCTGTTCTTCTTAGCGGTAAACATTAGCATTAGCATTAGCTAAATGGTGGCATCGGTACTGGCCACTACCTGGAGCATCTCCTAAACAGGCCTGGGTCAGTTGAGCGTGGCAGTGCTGTTTGGATTGTGTAGGAGCGTATTCTGATCTGACAGTCGGCAGGATGCATTAAAAACTGTCACATGACAGTTAAAAAGTTTTCAACCCAAACCCTTTACCCAAAGCTAACCAAGTCATTTTGGTGCCTCAACCAATTCAAGCTGCGACCTTTTCCCAGCGTTGACCAGGTGAGCTTGAAGGTCGATTCCTGTGTGAAACCAGCGTTGATTGTTGCTGAAGTAGTTTTAAAACGATCTTTTCCTAAATCTAGCAAAGTGGTTTTGGTGCCTAAACTAAAACAAACTGTTTCTCAGCGACCTTTATTTTGAAGGTGCATATTTATTATTGCAAACATGAGAAGGTGATGACACGACATGATGCAAATTCACTTCAATCTAAATGCACCTACAGCCACAAGATGATCAAAATATCTTGTGTTTAACTTCTGGAGGCCTGATTTCTCCTTCGACGGACTCTTCTTTCTTATTTTTTATGTTTCTTCCATTGACTGAGGGTGTAGAAACACATGAATTGATTATGATGGATGGAGTAGCATACCTGAAAGCTGATTTTCCAAGGCCAGTATTTAGTGTTGGAAGGCGAAACCGGTCTGCAGAAAAGGTTTGATAAGCTCCAGATGTCCCTGTGAGAATAACATGATTGAGGAAATGATTTTCTATAAATAGAGTTCTATAAATACACCAGAGCCAGCGATGCAGCAGGCGGCACCTGAAGCGAACATTAATGTGTGTTTGCACTGTAAATATCTTTAATTCAGCAGCTCTGGTGTTCGTTGTGGATGCAGGCTAACATGTTTGTGTTTCTAGAGTCTGTCAGAGTTCATCAGTGTGTCCAGAGGGAGAAGAATCAATGGAAGGAAACGGTTTCTTTAACCTTGTCCTGCTCTAATCAGCCTGCTCCACATGGTGGAGTTCCAATCTTACCCCCTTTCCCACTTTCCTCCCCGGTTTCTCTTCCTTTATCTCTCTCTCTCCTTGTTATCTTTAGTTTAGCTTTTATTTCTCTGGAACTACGACTCACTAAAAGCACAGAAAGTCACATATTATGTTGAGCAAGCCGCAGATTGTCCAGTAGGGGGAGCTGTCACTGCTCAGCTGCAAAGTGATGCCACGACCGCAGGAGTTCATTACAGAGATGCCACATCTCCTTCAGGCTGAGGAGTTTTCTGTTCTACAGCAGCTGATGTTGACGTTGATTTGACTTCTTTGCACTTGTATCACCTGGAAGCTGAATAAATAAATGACTGGAAATGAAACGTCTTCATCACACCAGTGTCCAGTAGATGACGGCGCGCTCAGACAGAATGAAAGTTTAATATTCTCAAAGGTTTATTTACCTCTTGTTTGACTCTAATTCAGACAGTGTGTAAATGCATTAAGAACAGTGTGCACACATGTCTCCAGACTGCGGGCAGGAAGTGATGCAGCCCCTCCAGGTCATTCATCACGTTTGATGATCAGGAGGAGAAATTTCTTTCCTGGGAGTAATACTTGATCACACTGGGAACCGCAAGTCAAACACATTTGCTCTAAATTGGCAAAGACTAACGGTATACTTTATAAAGTCAGACACAAACTGAATCAGAAAACAGTGCACATTCTATTCTGCTCGCTTTTCTTCCTGATCTGTCCTGCTGTGCTGAGGTGTGGGGTAATACCTGCAAACCCACCCTCAGGACAACATGCACCATGCAGAAAAAGGCAGTGAGAACAGTTAGTGATGTTGGCTCTAATGCAGAAACAAACGGTTATTTTTAAAATTACAAACATTAAAATTTATGGATATAAACGACGACACAAATGATTCACAAAGCTAAAAACAACTTACCCCCTAATAATATACTAAGATGGTTTAAAGACAGAGAAAGAGGTTATAATCTAAGACTCTCTTACAGTCCGAGGTGACACCACACTCAACAGCATGAGCATTTCTGTCAAAGGTGTGAAGTTGTGGAATAATTTACCTGTAACGACCAAAGAAAGCAAACATGTCGCTCCATTCCAAATACAGTTTAAAACACATATGTCAAAGTCAAGGCCTGCGGGCCGGATGCGGCCCGCAAATGATTTATATGTGGCCCCCCAGATGATATTTGATTAGTATTAGAACTGGCCGCAGCCGCCCGCTGGTGTTTTGCACGCACCAATACGACATCCCCCACAATGCAACAGACTCACTGCAGCGCGGCAAACGGACCTCGGCTTCATTATCCATCAGCAGCCAGAACAGATGTTAACTTTCAGTTACCCACCCCCCAGAAAGGAAAGTATTGTTTTGTCTGTGTCCTATAGATTTTTGTATTTTAATTTATTTTATTTATTTAGATTTATTTTTCAGTTAAAAAATTGCAGATAAGAGCCATGAGAAGGAATACAACTGATTAGATTTTTTATTTCTATTGTTTTTGAAGGATATTTATTGTTTTTGTCTGTGTGCCTGTTGAAAATGTTTTCCTTTAATTACTGACGGAGCCATAAGAAAGTATTGCTTTATTCATTTAATAGATTTTAAAATTTTACTTTTTGTTTTTAAAGCCCTCAACAGCCGAGCTCCTACTTATTTGACAGAGCTTCTCTCCGTCCGAAACCCAAACAGGGCGCTAAGGTCCACAAATCAGTTATTACTGGAAGTCCCAAGGGCCGGGTATAAACACTGGGGGGGATCGAGCCTTTTCCGTCGCTGGGCCCAGACTCTGGAACAAACTGCCCGCTGACATGAGCACCATCACAGACTTTGGCCTCTTCAAAACTCGGCTCAAAACATCTTTTCAGACTGGCTTTTAATACACAGTAATGTGGTGACATTTTATTTTATTTTATTTTATCATATCTTATTTTATTCTATCTTATTTTATTTGCATTTAATCTCTTTTTTTATTTCCCTGATATGTGTTCTATTGTTGCTATCTTTTAATGTGTTTTTCATTTCTAACTTCACTGTTTGCTTTTAACTGGAAAGCACTTTGGTCACCTTGAGTGTTGTAAAGTGCTGTATAAATAAATTTTGATTGATTGATTGATTGATTGATTTAATGCACAGGACGAGTGATTTTTCTTTAAAGGAAGTTTGTTTTTGTTGAAAAATGTTTACACTTGAAATTACTGACAGAGCCATAAAAGAATATTGGATTGTTCATTTAATCATTAAATAATATTCATTGTGTTAGATCTTAGTTTAATAGGCTATGTGCAATCATTAAAATATGTTTTAATAAACATTGAAACCCTCGGCTTGTAGCAAATCTGTTTCTTTGGCCCTCTGTGTATTTGACTTTGACATCCCTGCTTTAAAATGTTCACAGTAGAGAACTAGAACAAGGTGAGGTGAAGGTGAAGGTGGGCCAAATGTTTCATTTCCACTTTAAGAGGTTGTACTGAATTGTTTAGTCATAAAGTCTGCATTTTTTTTCCTTTTTTCAAATTATTCTTGCATTTTATTTTCAGTATATGAATATATAGATGAATTAAGAGTTCCTCATTTGGACAAATGGCGATACTTTGATAAAATAAACAGTAGCCATGTTAGAAAATTAAGATAATATAAGCTATAAGTTAGCTCATTCCTTCTCCTTTTTGAACATGTAGAGACCTTTAATTTATTTATTTCAATGAGAAATGTCATGTGAAAAATGCTTCCTTGCTCATTCTCATGTTCAAAAATAAATTTCATTTCTTTTCATCAGCCATCGAGCATCATCTCAGCCTGAAGCAGAGGACAAAGAGGGGACGGCGACTGTTTCAAGAGGAAAGGAGGGAAGAGGCCGGTGAAGCATGGGAGGAAACAAAGTTCACAGTTCAGATGAAACTGAAGGATTTTTATCAATGAAACCTTTTATGTTGTTCTCCTAGAAAAGCCAGCCGTCTCCTTACAGCAAAGACTTTATAGCTCTGATCATTAATAAACATCTTGGATAACAACCTGAAGAGGGAGGAAGCTGAAAACTGATTGGAAACACAGACCTCAAACGACCTTTTTCAGACATTTTTCATACCTGGTTTTTCTCACCAGCTGCCTCACAGGAGGGACTCTGCCCCCCCCCCACACACACACACACATACACGCAGATTTATTGGCGCTAGATTTTTTTCCTACTGTTATTGAGCAGCAGCATATTGGGCCGGGACAGCTTATTAAAGGGAGGGGCTGGCTCTGTTCGCGCCGGGAGCTCGTTCATCAGCAGGATATCGATCACAGCGCAAAGCTGTGCGACGTGTTTACCGTCAGCGTCAGCGCAGAGGGAGGGGTGGACGGCGCTCCTGGATCCTGATCACAGGAGACGTGAGGAAAGAGCTCTCACAGCCCCCCAATACTCTGCATCGACTTTGAGGAGGGGACGATTAAACATTCATGCTGCCGGGCTTCATCTTAGCCACAACAAGAGGAGAAACATTTCAGCTTTGTTTTCTTCACTGCCGACCCTGTCACTAACCACCCGGCCTGCCTCTCAGCTGATTAGCACTTAATTAAGTTAGTTGAACGACATGGTGCATGTGGAGCCACAGAGATCAGACAGTATTCTACATGCAGATAAGCCTGTTTGATGACATAAAGCAGGGCTCCATCTTCAAAAAGCATCAGAAAAGAGATGACACAGACGGCTGATTTGATCAAATCAACATTTACTGTTTCTAGAGCGGTTTAACGAGCCTTTAAGTTGATAATTGTCCAAAATAAGAGGAGACAAACGACAAATGACGCCTCTATCTGTCGGCGTATGTGGAGCGTGCTGACGTCACGTAGTTCCCAGATAGTTCGACCCCAGCAGACGTCCGATCAGCCACAATAACGATAAAGAGCCCAGAAGTTCAGGCAGCTAAAGTTTAAAACTGTTGTTTGCTGGAAGTAAGAGGCTGGATGTGAACCTTCAGCTTCAGTGTCAGACCAGCACAAGCTCCTCCATAAGAGGCTCTGTGGTGTTCAGCATCGTCAAGCTACGTCCGCTGCTGCTTCTGAGCTTCAGTCTCGTGTTTCAGAGGTACGAGAGATTACTGCAGCGTTAACTCAGTCATGGTGGGTCGCTGCGATGCTGTGCTCCGCTCTGCAGGGATCCTCACTTCAAGCCCACCAATCACCAGCAGGCGGGGCCCTGAGCGATTCTGCTTTAATGTCAAAGCTTCGGCCCACCTCAGGCCCACAGCAGCTGCTCATCCATCAGCTGAAAATCAATTGTGCTTCGATTAGCAGAGAGACCTGCGAGTATGGATGAGGGTGCAGCCGTGCAGGGCTTTACATTAATGAATCACTCCCAAATTAAAAGGCTCGGCTCCACTTCGGAAACCGTCAGAAGTTTGCTTCTTGTGCGGTCTCGAGGGCAGTTCAATAGGATTCGTCTGTCAGCGCAGACACGAGGCCGACCTCGATGCATCTAGACTGTTTCTATGTATTGATATTCAATAATTTACAGTTACAGTCCAAGAAAAACTCCACTGGAGGAAATCCAACTCCTCTGTTCTCCAGGAATTCACATTTACTTTGGATGATTCTCCAAACAGTTTAAGTTTAATGGCAAAATAATATAATATATTATAACATAATATAATATAATATGTCTTATAGCACCAAGTTTCCATCCCATCACAGACCTGTTTGAATGAGAACTTTTACTCTTCTTCACTTTACGTCTTCTGCTGCTTGATATCACTTTTGAAGATTACACACGAGGAAACAGCTAAACTAAAAGATCTGGCTAAAAAAACTCGAACTGTCTCGATTGTTTCGACAAACAGGAAGCCGAAGCCTGTGAAGAAATTAGCCGACAGGTCGTCGCGTTGCTGCTCTTTTGTCTCGTGTTGTGTTAAATTGATCAGCAGGGACAGCGCGTCTTCCACATGTGCAACATTACATCATAAACGGTAAATAAAGGCACTCGTTTTAAATCTTCATTAAGTGCTTACGAGTGCTAACCGATGCTGTGTTCAGGGGTTTTGTGGCAGCAGGAAAACATAGCTCCTCTCGTGTAAAACTGAACTTGTGCATGTTGTTTTGCTGACATTTGGTTTGTCCAGAAGCTGCAACAAGTCACCTGCTTTAAAATCGAGCAGCAGCAGCTTCAACGATGGCTTCATGGCCCTAAAGCTTCATTCTGATATAGAAATACTTGACGTGTGCTTGAGGACATTATTCACTCCAGTGAATTTAGCAGAAACTGAGTATTATAACTATACTGAGCCCTGAAGACCAAAACATTAACACTGATGGATCCAATAATGTTTGAGCAGAGCTGAATCTTTCTGTTTTTACTCTCCATGAACTCACGCTGCGCTGCTGAAACTCCGTCCATGAGAAGATGAAGACGACTGAAGACATCGCCTCTGATTTTCATTCCTCTTTCAGTCTTTCAGCTTCACTCCCTCTGACATACGAGGGAGCCCAGAGGTATTTCACACATATCAAAGAAACTGAACGTCTTTGCACCAACTTGTGTGTCAAAGCACATTCATGGAACGAGGGGGGGGGGGGGGGGGGGGGGGGCATTCTGGATTTAAACTGTGACTGAACGTGACTCAGTCATCATGTAATACGCTGAATGATGCATGTAAACACATTACATATGCACGCCGAGCAGTCGTCTGATGCGCCCTCTGCACGTCACCCTCGCTATAATTTCAGCTGTAGAAAAGAAAAGAAGGCGCAGATATAAACCAAGAAATAAAGTAAATTAAATTCTGATCCGTTCTTGTCATGAAACATTTTGCACTTTTGGTCCAGAAGTAACGAAGCAGAAATACTTTTTTTTCCAGTCCAGCTTCATTCCTCACTGCAACAAACTAAATGAAATCACAAACACAACATGAGCGAGTTCACTCTTGACCCGAGTCAAAATGATCAAATGACCACCGAACCGACCCGTTTGTCCTGAAGCCAGATCTTATCAGCGCTGCTGTCACATTAGAAACCAGGTTCATTTTTCAACAGGATGATATTGATGCTGTAATTTCTTTTTCTCCAAATACGGCCTCTGCAACATCCTGCACACTGTGACAAACCGGAGTTAATGCCATCACCGATCGATCCACCAGAAGGCCGTGACCTCTCACACTCTGTCCTTCATCACAGTAATATGTTTGTATCTCAAATCATCAGCTGCACCAGAACCACAGCTGTCAAATAAACATCATGGAGTAAAACAGACAATGTAGTGAAGGAAAAAACTAAAATTAAGTGAAAGTACTTCAAAATAAGTCAATGTAATTAGTTACTTCCAATTGTTAACCCCAGTGAGCTGTGTTAAAATTAAGTCCACTTTCAAGCTTCTTTCAACGACATCTGTACTTTTCATCTCAACAAATACTCAAAGTCATTTTCATGAAGATGATCAGTGAAACAGAGGCTGCAGTTTTTAGCGTGGCCTCACCACTCACGTGGCTTCATTAGTTAATGGCTTCATAATTTCTGCCTCACTGATAAGGCTTGGGTTGCCAGGTTGTGATCCTCCACCAGCAGAACATTTTATCTGGACAGTAGCTGGAACTAATTTACATTTAGCACAGTAACACGGTGAAGGAACAAATGAAACAAGCCTTGTTAGAAAGTGTGAACCTCACAAGCATTTCAACAGTAAACATGAGCTGCTTCTACCGTGCATGTTTCATCCGTCAGCTGCTTTGTTTCCTGGTGTGTAATGAGCATAAACTCTTCAAGCGTCCTTTTCTCCTTCTCCCTCTTGGTCAGACTGGCTCCACTGTGGCAGCGTGGTCGTGACAGAGGAAGTTCATGCCTAACCAGCTCATGCTGTCCTTCAAAGCTTTTTATGAAGCAACACTGCCATCTGCTGGCACAACGTTAGATGACATCTCAAATCCAAACTGCCATGGTCCACCTGCACAGGTGTTTCCACTGCGTTCGTTGATTAGACCATTCCTCGGGACTTTGTGGGTCCTGCTCTCGTCCCAGCTTTCTCTCCTTCTTATTCATACAAAGATCTCAGTGAGCTCTCATACTTCCAGTACAGCTTGGCCCCATGCAGGTCAGAGTGCTCTCTCTGAAAAGTGAACATTCAGCCGCCAAACATCCCATAACATTTGAAATCAGCATTGTTTACATCCATGTTTACGTCCTAGTCTTCTTCACCCCTGCCTCTGCAGGTGTGTCCCTTGGTCTCGTTACCTGTAGATTACCTGTGAAATAATGTGAGACCGTTGGCCGGAGTGTTTCAACTGCTGTTCATGCACCTGCACGTGTGTTGTGAAAGGAGAATGTGTGTGTGTGTGTGTGTGTGAGAGAGAGAGAGAGAGAGAGAGAGAGAGGGCCATACTGCCCCTCATTAAAGATCCAGATTTCAGATTCAAAAAAACTTTATTGATCCCTGCAGGGAAGTTGCTTTGTTGCAGTACAAGCTGCTGAACACACGGTTAGAAAGAGAGATAAAATACCTTAAAGGGTAAAAAAAAAAACAAAGTTAAAAAACTATAATGTTACAGACTCCTGTAAAGATGAGAAGTAAAAATTAGCAAATGCAAATGTGTATGAGCCAAGAGTAAACGCAGTAAATATAAAAAACACAATGTAGTCAAAAATACTGCGGATAATAATAACCGTGGAGCACGTGGTCACTCTGAGTCTTTGGCTGAATCAGCTCCTCTGGCTGACCAGAACACCTTGTAGAGGCTGGGAGACGTCGTCCATGACGGTCCCTGATACCACCTGGAACAACAGGATGTACTGCTCTCAACTCCCAACAAACTTTAACTTATTGTCATTCATTTATTTATTTAATTACAACGTTGGGTCACTGTGTAAAACACAAATAAAAAAGAATATGGTGACATAAACTGACCTGAAAACAGCACAAAGTCAATATATTCAAGCTCATCAGCTTCATAAATATCTGCTGATTCTGGATCTGATGCAGCAACACGTTTCAAACACGTTGTGACAGGAGCAGCTAAAGACTGGGAAAGATGTGGAACGCTCCAAAAACACCTGTTTGGATCATTCCACAGGTAAACAGGTTGATTGGTAACAGGTGAGAGGATCATGATTGAAAGGCTCAGTGGTTCACAGCGAGGATGGAGCGAGGTTCAACACTTTGAACACACTTCAGGAAACTGATGTCAGGAAACTCAGTTTGTTTCCACATAAAGTATTTTTTTATGTTTGTTTTTTTTAAAGGGGAAACAGACAACTTCCCCCTCTAGTGTTTCCAAGTGGTATTACTGTTGGCGCCTCTGTCACAAAGACTCAGTGGGAGACAGAATTACATCCCAGTCTGTCGTGATGATCATTATTCTGATTATTTAGAATTTTCTGTATCAATGTTTATTGATTGATTGATTGATTTATGTTCCTTCCATACCTGAACACCCTCTGAATGTTATCACGGGTCGGGGAGAGGTGATATCTGTCAGTCCAGACATTTTTATTCATGAACTGTCAAAGAAATGAAGAGTTAAAAAGGCCTCCGCTCTCTGCTCTTCACTGCCCAGCGGAGGCCCAGCAGGATCAGTCCAGCCCCCACACCTGCGAGGCTCAAGCTGATCAGCACCTGTGAACAAACACTGCTGATGAGGAGGATCATTATTCTGGCATCACCCATGAAATAAGCATTTAGTCATTTTTGTGTTTAATCTGGTTTCTGCTGCATCCATCACTTCCTAAAGCGAAGCTCACTGCGTAGAGAAGAGGCATCCTGTGGTCACGCTGGTCTGACACGGTCCGGTTCTGCTGGTTTCCTGCAGAGTCCCACTGGGCCAGAGAGCTTTCGTAGTCCAGATTGAGAACCCCGACGGGCAAAACCCGGATCCCCCAGTAAACCCTCTTCACCCTGCGGAAGGTGGCGTCCTGGACGTCACAGCGGTAAGTTCCTGAAAATGATGAATGATGTGTTTACGCTGACCAGCTGAGCAGCAGGAGGTTCAGGATGTTTGTGTCTGACTGTGCAGCCACGTTTCAGGACGATTCACAATACATAGAGATTAGCATCAGTGTGTCTACCTGCGTCCTCCTCCCCGACCGGGTCCAGAACCACCCGGTCCAGCAGAGGAGCATCCCAGCGAGTGAACAGAGAGTCATCAGAGCTGATTACTCCTCGGGCGTAACGCCACGACACCCTGAGACGAGCAAGAGAACATGGCAGTGAACACGGGCCCCTGCTGTTCTGCCTGTTTGAGATGGAACATCGACAGAATCGCTGCTGCTGTGAAGTCGTTGATCGCTTGATTTAAACCTTAAACTGCACAAAGCAACATCAAATCAAATGCCTGCCACTGAAGTGGCTCCTCATGAAGTGGCTCCTCATGAAGTGGCTCCTATATTTTTACCTGATAAACCTGACAAAATATAATATACAATAATACCTTTATTAACATTTCCATCAATATGATGTTACAGTAAAATACATGATTACATACACAAATTAGATGAACATGTAGTCAACTTACAAACATACTCAGTTTGGGAATATGAAAACTGATTGAGGAGGCTCATTATGGATCCACAGCTGATTTTATCTTCGTGGGTTAATGAAGCCCTGAGCTGAGGACACAAGGCTGAGGTCACTTCAACATTACAGAGCATTAAATCCTGTCCTGCAGCGGGTATCTAAGGACGCAGGATAAGACTCCGAGCTAACTGTAGAGTTTATTTTCCCAATGTTTGAATCTCTCTCCTCCCCTCCACCCGTACCTCCATGAGAACCTCCCCATCGCCTCCACGACTTCTCCCAGACAGTCGATCTCCACCGTCTGTCCTGAGGTCACAGTCCTCGTCCTGAGGCCACACTGCCAGGACTCCAGACACTTCACCTGACGGACGCGACACTCCTGCGACACCTTGGACACACGCAGACGACAGCGAGCCTTTATTTCCTGTCTCTCAGTGGAACAGCGTCCACGTTTAAGACGTCTCCGCGGTACCTCTGCTCCACCTTCCTCCATCGCTGTCATGCCGTCTCTCAGCAAACACAGGGTTTGAGTTTTCACACCCAGCCCACAGGTGGCGCTGCAAGAGGAGCTGTTGACGATGACCTCCACCTCCACCGGCTCTTCGTCCACCTCCTCCAGGTCAACCGAGGTCAGAGGATGGAGGAGGAGGAGGAGGAGGAGGAGGAGGAGGAGCCTGACAGTCACATGTTGCATTTTGATGCTGGAAGTAAAACGTTTTCCGCTGAATGCACAAAGTTAAAAGAAACACAGAATTGATTTTTTGTGATTAAATTGAGAATCTTTTGTATTTCATCCTGCAGTTTTTTGATAATTTTTTAATCTCTAAGCAACACACAGCATGTCAGAAAGTCTTATTTTTAGCTTGAATGATTTTAAAATGCGCTTTAAATCTGTCCATCCTCTAATGTAGAATATACATATTAACCCTGAGTGAAACCTCATTTGTTATTTGACAAAAGAAATTCAGAAAGAAAGAAAGTTTGAAGGAAGTGTTGGATCAGTCTATAACTGTACTGACCTGTCTGACCCTCCTCTGCCTCAGTGTTTAAAGGTCCAGCTGAAGTCAAAGTGCGCTCACCTTCTTTATAAAACCGAAGTCAGATAAAAGCTGAACAGCTGAAAGGTGTGCGATGAGTCAAACTGCTGCATCCTCACTTTTGTTTTTAATTGAACGTTGTGTCGTGACAGCGAGGTTCCAGCCTGCAGGTTCTCTTCTGTTGCTCTGCAGACTGAGAACTGTGCAGTAAATAACCTGTCAAAGTACTCAGAGGCCTTTTCAGGGGGGCTACAAACAGACCCGAGGCTTCTGCACTGATCATTATTCCTCTCTATGAACTTTATTTTATTTTTTACATCTCTAAGTTAAAAATGTTTTAATTATCTTGAAGAATTAATTAAAGAAATTTGATGTATAAACACAAATTAAATGACACACGATCACAGAGAATTTCAGAAAGGCACAAAAAAACATTGAAAATTAAGTGAAGAAACTGTGTGAAATCTATTTGTAGCTCTCATGATCTCAGACCACGAGGGTTTCGAGATGCCTTATTTAAATTTACATGAAACATTCTGTTGGAGTTAACGTCAGGAGGTAGGATCATGGATGTGTCCAGTAAAAGTGGAGAAACGTGATGGGGTTAGGGTATGATGGACATGCTCGTCTGTGATTCTCCACAAACAGAAACGTCGCTCGCTCTGGTTCAGACCAAACAGAAAACCAACTTGTTGCACATGTTTGACGGACGTCTGCATATTAACTATAAACCTGCTTTTTTCTGAAAGCTTTATTCTGTTTGCAGGAGTTTTCTTCAGCTGCAGAGCGTTGAGCTGTCATGGCAACCACAATGAACAGTTTAGTTAATCCTGTAACGTAACCACATTTACAGTTCCAGTTTGTTATCTTGGTGATAATTATGATGAAGGACCCACTCTCACGGTCCACTGCTCCCCCAACTGGAAAAGCTCCAAACCTGACTGGTTTTTAGGCTCAAGCGAAGATGAAGGGTCTGTCAACAATGAGCTGGGTTTTTCAGGACGAGCTAATTTTAAACTGTGTTTCTGCCGCTGATACTGGGAAAAGGACCAAGACACAAAAACACACAGAAAGAGCGTCATGGAGGTGACTCAGCACCAGTGGGGGGGCTGAAACATGTTCAGGAGCCAGTAACAGTGGCCCAGTTGGCAGACCAGTTAAACTCAGCCTCTGTGTGTGTGGCCACTCACGTTGTGGGGACGTGACTCTGCTTCCACAGTCACATTGCAGGAACTCGCAGGATGAGGAGGAGGCGGGATGGGACAGAGGAGGTGAGGGTTGGGAGGAGGAGTTGGAATAGGGTGTACAACAAAACAGATATTGCATAAGAACGGGAAGAGGAGGAGGAGGAAGATTTTTAGTCCAATGCCACCGATCAGCGCCAATGCAGGAAGAGCAGTGGCGTGCACAGAATTTTTGAAGGGCAGGGGCAAAAAGAAAAAAAAAGGGCACACATAGCGTGTACTCGCCACTGAAGAGGGCACTTTAGCACGCGTTTTGGCTCCCAAGAGGGCACTTCAATGCGCGTTTTGGCTCCTAAGAGGGCACTTTAGCACGCGTTTCAGCTGCAGATATGTGCATGCAGACAAAGTTAGCGTGAAGATCTCAGCAGGAGGATGCATCCAGCTCAAGAATCAGCAGCATCAGACCGACAGCCTCTGAAATACTGACTGAAGCATGAAAAACACAAACTCTCCTTTAAATTCATCACGCGTGGAGCCAGACCGGACGACCGACAGAGCGGTGCCAAAGCTCCCCTCAAACAACCGCTAGCCTCACAAAGACATCAAGTGTGATGGACGAAAGCTCAGAGAGACTTCTGCCAGTCCACAGCTCCCTCCATGACTCATTTCCTGTCGTGTAACTAATCTGTTGCATGAAGACGTGGTTTATGACACAGAACTATTTATGGCATTTAAGAACTTCCCTCCAGAAAGCAAAAGCAGCAGACGGCAGCAGTTTGTGGGGTTTTAGTGAGCTGAGAGTTGGCACAGCGTGCAGAAACAGGGTCAATGATCCATGAGGGTTTACTGCCGAGGGGTAGTTAACATGTTTAGAGTCAAAGGCTCAGCTGAAGTGAAGCCCAGGTAGGTCACGGTGGAGTATTTCTTTAGTTACAGAGAAACAGCTCTGCCTCATGAATCACATTTCCTGACGCGACGTTTGAACTTTGAACCGTTGGCACGCGTTGCCATTCGCCAGAGGAGAGCAATGACCGAGCACCTGCTGAAAATACTGATCGTTGGCGATGGAAATGTCGGGAAATCCTCCTTCGTGCATCGTTTCGTCAATGGGCAGTTCAACAAGACGTACAAGATGACGGTGGGAGGTACGGCTGCTTCAGTTCACCGTTCTGTGGTTTGGATTGTGTGTGCTCTGTCACAAAGGTAAAACCTTTCTAACATTCAACCTGCTGCTAGATCGGCATGCTGTTGTTGCCACAGAGAGAAATAAATAACACGTGTAGTGAACACATGGAAACACGAACAGGACGGGGCTGGACGTACTCCGTATGTTCTAACACCAACAAATCCCATGAAAGTACTAAAACCAAGGATTTCCTTCCCATCGCTCAGGCAAGACTCAAACATTAGCATTTGTGTTAGCATGATAGCACGCTGAAACTGGCATTTATACACGGCGGTGCCACACAGAGCTTAATCCTGTCCAAAAAAGACTCTGCATGTTAAGTAAGTCCTCTAAATACTGAAGACCTAAAGGTAGAATTCAGACTGAGAGACCATGTTAAAGTTCAACCAAGAGCAATTTCTGATCAGATTAGTTCGTGGAGGAAATCTGGAGCGATGGAGGCTGGATTGTGTTTAATGAGTCAGAGGCCAACAGTGGAGAGTGGAGACTGATTCAGGGCGCAGCAGGTAAATCAGGAAGCCGGGAGACAACGCACCTGGAGCACAGGTAAAATACGGTCAGGTTCAAAGACGGCAAGAGGAAACAGGCACAACCAGTGGCGTGCACGGAATTTTTGAAGGGCAGGGGCGAAAAGGAAAAAAAGGCACATATAGTGTGTCCTCGCCACTGAAGAGGGCACTTTAGCATGTGTTTTGGCTTCCAAGAGGGCACTTTAGCACGCATTTTTCAAAAACTGGGCCACGAGGGGGGGCAGTCCCCCCCCCCCCCCGTGCACACCACTGGGCACAACGTAGAGCCGATACAACGCAGGTGTATTTGATGAGCGGATTGGCTGCAGGTGAGTAGGCGGGAGGAGGAAATTAGCTCGTCACGCCTGAAAAGACCAACTGTTTCACTGAACTCTAAGAATGAATTCTGCTGATACATTTTCCTCTTTTTTCTTTCCTATTTGGAGCTTTCTCTGTACAAACAGATGTTTCTATTGCAGTTCAGTTCACACTGATTCATTTCCTCTCTGTCTCTGAACTCAGTGGATTTTTCCGTGAAGGTGCTGCAGTGGTCGGATAAGGAAAAGGTCAGGCTGCAGCTGTGGGACATCGCAGGTATTAAACAGTTTTCAGTCGCTGGATTTATCGTATGCACGGACGGGCGGATGTGAACTCTCTGTCCTCCCTCCAGGCCAGGAGCGTTTCATTTCCATGACCAGGATCTATTATAAAGGCGCGCTGGGCTGCGTTGTGATGTTTGACGTCTCCAGCTCGTCCAGCTTCCTCAGCTGTCGCCATTGGAAACAGGACCTGGACAACAAGGCCATGCTGCCTAACGGAGAGTCCATCCCCTGCATCCTGCTGGCCAACAAGGTGATTCAGTGCATCTACTGTAACTCATGAATTTATCATGGCAGCCTTCTGGCTCAGCATCCCTGAATGAGCAATGTGCTGTTGCTGGATGGATCCCAGCAATTAGAGAAATGTTCTGTGAGTCAAATAAATACACAGCCAGTCAAATTATTAGATCATTACAGCATTAACACAGGATCAGATTGTTGTTCATGGCCAGAAACCTCACCTTTTCACTGAATAGAAAGAAAAATAGAAATCAACTGAAATGATAAGACAAAAAATGTCGAGGCCACATTTCACAACATCGAGAAGTGGTTCATTCGTGCACACAACATACGATTATCTGTGATGACTGATTAATAGAAATGCGAGAATAAAGTATTAACTTACAGACTGTGACCTCTGAGGTTTAAGGGCTTTGTTGTGTAGATTAATGCCACAATAAAAACAGGTCAGACTGCTTCTCATCAGTCATATCACAGATGGACAATCCTGAATGGAGCACACCTGATCGTTGATAAACCAGCACAAGCTGCTCACCTTTCAACAACAACCTGTCTTCCTGTCCTCTCCGTCCGTCCATCTGCAGTGTGACCTGGCTAAGCGGGCCGTGTCAGCAGAGAGCATCGACAGGTTCAGCAAGGCCAACGGCTTCGTTGCGTGGATGGAGACGTCGGTCAAAGACAACAAGAACATCGGAGAGGCGATGAGGTAACTCGAGAGGAGGACGAAGGACAGAGTGCAGATGAAGGAGTGCAGACTGGAGTGTACTGACAGGAAGAACAAGACGACCCACTAAATTCATGCAAACACACCGTGGGCATGAATGCTTAATTATTATGGGATGTCCTGTTGTATGTCATTCTGTGTTTCATCTGCTGAGGCTGGTCTCACTTAATTCACCATGAAATGAACCACTTCAGCAGGGTTTAAGGTCCTCTTTACTTTCCAGAGTTTGTCCTTCATTTACTCAATAAATACATGCGTCCAGGATGTGACACGATTCTTTTTACCTGCAGTTTCTCCAAAATGTCAGACCTCCTCCCCCCATGATGATGCTGTGTTGGGAGGCCATAACATATTCTCACAACCCAAATGTCGTGACCCAACACGTCTCGTCTTGTATTAAAGTCACAACCAAAACAAGGAGGCTCAGCAGCGTGTTTAAGCTGCTGGGTTTAAAATGTTTGGCTGCCTGGGGCACCTTGACTTACCTACGCAGCCTCGTTAGTAAGAACTGAGTTAGAGAGAGTAGACAGAACCGGATGAATGATGCTCCGCTAACATGTGTTAGCTGTGGTGTTCAGCTTCTGCAATATCCTGCGGGGGGGTGAGAAGTGCCGAACATCTACACTTGTTGTTTTAGAGTTGATGTCAACTTTGTCAAGTTTCCACTTTTTTAGGAAGTTTCTTCAAAGCTTGGCCTAAAGTCTCAAAGGGTCTACGGTGGGTGTAGACCACCAAAATAAAATGATGTGGGGGGTGTTAGCCTTGGTCGTCACGTACAGGAAAGCTGGAAAACCTGCTGTACAGTAACAACGTGTGCTCTCCTGAAATGACTCACGTCAGTGATGCTTAAGAAGAAATGTTGGCAAAAGTGAAAAAACAGGCACTAAATCAGGATTTGGCCCCATGGGACCATTTAAGTTTCATCCAGAGTGATTTTCAATGAATGGACATAGAAGACACAGGCGGCTGTGCAACCTGCCCCCACTGTATGTGAGTAAGAAAAGAGCTGTCAGAGCACCAGGTGTCAGTGTATCGCTGTAGGCGCCCCGAATGCCACTGACACAGAAGGGCTGGCTCCTAAATGCAGAAACTACAATGATTCATGTACTTTACATTTGAATAAAGTCACCAAATCTGTTGTGTTTCAGGAGGTTGGTGCAGGAGATTTTGTCGGTCCGGTCCGGACTGGAGCTCCAACCCAGACGTCAGGACGGCGTTTACCCTCAGCTGGACTCAGAGAGCAGCGGCGGAGACGGAAGCTGCTGCTGAGGGGCCGCCTTCGTCAGTCAGCCGAGACCCGCTCATTATCTGACTGAGGAGCCACTTCACCCTCAAATAATGAGGCTGTTCGCTAACAGAAGAGGCACCACGAGGCTGCCGGTACAGACGTTCTCTAATGAGGTCTGCAATTTGATCTACGAATAGAAATACTTAGAGTGGATGATACTCCACCACCAGTTTTAAAGTCACAAAGCCTCCATCAGGGTTTCTAAGCTTCTTTTCTGGCCCTTTAACCACAGTTTCAGGACCCAACAATCTAATAATCACAGAAACTTACTGTATGAGTAAGACTATTCTAATCATTCATCAATAAATCAGTGTTCAGCTGCCCCACATCAGGTCCCAGCTCCAGGGTTTAGGACGTCAGAGACCTTCTATCCTCGTGATTTGTTGTGTTTAGCATTTTACGGACTTTCTGTTTGAGGAAACGTCATTTCGGTCAGTATTTCTTCAGCAGATGTGACCAGAAGAAGGAGGGGGTGTTCTGCATGTGCGTCACATTCAGAAACTCAACCAGCATGGATGTGAAGTCCACCAGAAGAAAACTGATCTCTGTGCAGTGTTGACCTAAACCTCACGGACATCGGTCCCTACAGTCCTCTGCAGGCCGACTGGCCGCCGTCGTTCAGGTGATAGAGAGAGGCAGACAGTGAGGACGAGGAGGAGAGAGAGAGACATGAGGAAAGCAGAAGGAGCAGAGGGGAGGTGTGTGTGTGTGTGTGTGTGTGTGTGTGTGTGTGTGCAAGCTTATTAAATGGGACGCCTGTTGGTGTGGAGCGTGCTCAGTGCAGCCGCCGAGCCTCCTCCTCCGACAGGCTGAGTCAGCCGGACACATGGCGTCCCCGTGCTAACAACAAGGGCTGAGTGTGTGTGTGTGTGTGTGCATGTACAGTGTGCTGTGTTTCTGTGTGTGTGTGTGATGAAGGCACATGGATGTGCATGTGCCCCGGACACGTCAGCAGCTCACACACATCCTGTCGACAGGATGTGTGTGAGCTGCTGATTTCTCAACATGAGACCGCGGCACCGTCTTTATTAATGTCAGAGCTGCATCCACTGCTCACATAATCACTGCGACTCTGAACTGAAGCAACAGGACAGACAGCAGAAGAACTGAAGATGATCTGTGATCCTGATTTCACACTCAAGTTGAGAAACGTTGAACTCGTGCAGACTCCTTTGCCTCAGTTTGCATCCGCTCAGTTCAGCACCTCTAAGACTCACTTTGTTCCTGGAGACATGCGTCCTGACTGTTCCGCTCGTTGAAATCCAAAGAGCCGCTCAGAGCAGAGTGTAAACTAGTACATTTCACATGAGTCTGCCTGTTGGATCATAAGATATTTTGGGTTTAACCCTGTAAAGTCCAAACCATTAAATAATTGACAGAAAATTCCAGTTCTTTGAAGCTGGAGCCTTTATTGGTCCTTCTGAACACTTTTTTTTTTTTAAATATTAATTTCCATATATGAGTTTCAGTTTGTATCATCTTTGATACATTGGGTAAGAACGCTCAAAGATTCTTTTTTCTTCAACAAATAAAAACATAATAAAACACAAACCAATCCAACAAATTAGTCATCATCATCATCATCATCATCATCATCATCATCTTCCCCTAGCTGCTCCATGTCACTTGAGTTCCCCTCCATAATCCTGTTCAGAGCATCTTCATCACTGTATTTCTTTACCATCTAAAAACACACATGCACACAAAAAACAGATTATAGTGTATTTTTTCTTTGAATTGGTCAGTTTTTAGTAAAAATCAGTAAAAAGTTAGTCGTAATCGCACCATCCCAATTCCCAACTAGTCATCAATCATCATGATGCAGCAAGTTTTTTGCTCTAAATTCACCAAATTATGTCATTTAAATATTTAATTAGTTGACTTGTAAAATAAAAAACTTTGTTGTTGTTGTTTGATGTTGTGTATAATGCATGAAATGCAATAAAATGACAACTGACTGATGTAGAATTGGATGACTTATATACCTGCTGTATCAAATTTGATACGCCGTTTTAACACGTTTTTACTAAAACAGTAATTTCAAATTGCATCAACCCAGTAACTGTTCCTATTGATGTTTTCTTTCCTTAAACTTTTCAAAATTGGCAAAGTTCTTCTTCAAAAACCACCTGTGTCGCAATCCTTAGTCATGGCGATCTTGCAGCATCACACACACACACACACACACACACACACACACACACACACACAAGTAAGTGTTGGTGTGACTTGCAGCTCGCAGTAGGTGCATGTGTGTTTGAGGAAACTCAGTTTGGTGTGTGTGTTTGCACTCTGTGTGTCTGTGTGTGGAGGCTTCTCCTCCCCTCAGCGGGGGGGGGGGGGGGGGGGGGGGGGGGGGGGGGGGGGGGGGGCGTCCTGGAGGAGCCTCAACCAAATGACCGGATGTTGGACAGATGGACTCTTGTCAGTGTGGACATTTGTCAGGATGTGATTATGTGATAGTCACGACACAATGAGTAAATCATCAAGCTACTTTCATCATATTATTTCCTATTCACATAATTTTGCAGCTCACAGCTCGTAAAAAGCCACTTTGGGGGGGGGCTCGTTAGCTGTAAATGGACACTGGAAGTTTCCCTCTTTCACTTCTGTATCCCAGACAACACATTGAAGTGTCCTCGTAAGTGTTTGGCTGTAGCTTGTGGTTTGTATGAAGTGAGGGAGCACCAATCATCTCTACGTTAACGTCTGCTTCAGCGCTGCTGATAAACGCCACAACAGGCTCAGGAATTAGTTTTTGTGTTTTTCATGTCAGCTGTTATATCTTTATGCACTTTACCTTTTATAGTAGTGAAGCACCTTGTGAGGTCTGCTCTGAAAGGTGCCATCAAAACACGTTTGTTTTAAAGTTTTAAAGTTGCAGTTCTCCCTTGTTGCCATTTGGGGTCGCCAGTGAACACGTTTGTTCAATGCTGCTGGTGATGCTTCCTGATTAGTTCAACTGAATAAATAAAGGTTAAAAATGTCTTTGAAGCAAACACAGATGAAAAGTGCTTCTGCATTTTAACACTCAGAAGACAACCAAAACACTTCATTCAGAAAAAATCTAACTTTGTATCTCCACTACAGCAAACATTTATTTAGAGCTTCGTTTCTTAAGCCGGGCAGCAGAATGGATGATGACAATGCAGGCTGGCATCAGCACATCTCTATTCCTGGCCTCAGCGGCGTAGGAGGCCTCCCACCAGCCTCCTGTGGGCCGACGGACTGAGTGGACTCTCTCATGTCGAAGCTGCCTGTTGCTCTGAGATAGAAGGAACTGTTCCTCCCGTGTCGTGATCACTGACTGATCCAGTCCACCGCAACGTGTTTGCTCCAAAAATCCCATCTTTTTTTAGTCTTTCGTATGTTGGCTTTATTTCCTCCAGTCTATTACCTGTTGAACTTTTTTTATTGTACGTATGGCCAATATGTTTGAATTTAGCCTCTCATGTTGTGTCTTTACTGTCATCTAATGGGGAAAAGTAACTAAGCAGATTTACTGTATAACTGTACTTTAGTGCTGCAACAATTCATCAATTCAAACTAAACATAGCACAAAAAGTAAAAGCAAATTTGCTGCTCTGGAGACCAGCATGAGGACGAGGTGCCGGGCTGTTGTGGCTGTGTTTGGTTCTTCCACGCGTTACTGAGGCTCCTGTTTGTCAAATGAATAAATTGTTAAATGCCAATATGTCTTGTTTTTTCAGACTTCAACCATGAAATCATTGGCAGAGAAGATTTGACAAATTTTTCATGTGTGCAACCCACAAACTGAGCTCTGCTGCTCGTCCCACCACTGCATGTTCCTTACAGATGAGGCTGCGTTTAAAGGGAAATAAACAGGCTTTCCAACGCTATAAATTTATTACCAAGAAGCATTTTACAACAAAGAAATCATCTACCAAATACAAATTTCCTTACTTTTTGTGCTATGTTTATTAAATTCATCCCAAACTACTTTGATAATAAAATAAACCCATTCATTGAATCAGTGTGTTTTGTTGAGCAAAAAAAGGCAGAACTGCTTGATGCCAGCTTCTTAAATGTGGACATTTTTTTACTTTCTTCACTCCTCTATGACAGTAAACTGCATGTCTTTGGGTTGTAGACAAAACAAGACGTTTCAGGACATCATCGTCCAATTGAAGCTAAAATATACGACACGATGTTTAAGATCAAACTGTTGTTTGTCAGTGTCTACTTCCCTTCAGGCCTCGCAGTACATGTGATCAGACCTGTTCTTTTGCAGCTGTTAATGAGTGCTCATGGAGTTGTAGTGATGAAGATGAAGAAGTTCATGAAACTCGTGTCCAAGTTTGTGTTTATTTCAGAGAACTACAGTCGTATTGGTTTGTTTTTCAGGATCAATGCACTTAACACACAGAACAAGAGCAGCTGCTTTGTGACATTCACTATTAACTGAGCCAGCAGGGTAGCTTTAGTTCTGCTCAGCCAGGACTTCTGAATACACCACAGAGGGTGGAGGAGGAGGTCCCCTCCAGATGTCAACTACAACACTTCAGTGGAAGAATTTGCTGATTTTGCAGAAGTAACGTCAAAACTCCGCGAGGCCTTGAGACGGGACGTCAGCGTCCCGGCGGCCCCTTCAAGGAGTCGCTGGAGGAGGGGTGGCGTTTACTCCCTTTACCTCTGAAGCTCGAGCAAACAGACGGTCGCATCACGGATTACACGATAGTGATGAAGAGGGCACATTATCTGGATCCTCTGCAGGTGAAGGCCACTCTGCTGAAGGTAGCATGACCTAAATCTTATCTTCCTGATGAACGGGAAATGATGCAGTGACGCAAGTTTCCACAAACTAAACTTTGTGTTGGTTTATTCTTCCAGAATACTCCAAAATGATTTCTTTTACTTCCTCACAGCTTATTTCCTCTGTGAGGTTCAAACTGAAAGCCTGGTGATCGTTCACGGGGGTTGACGCTTCACGAGTAGGCCGAATGACAATGTGTCTGATGACGCCAGCACAACAAATGTAGGAAGTCTCATTTTGGGGTTTGTTTGCGTCGGGGTTCTTCAGCCAGCAGATCCTCGACCATCTGCCGACGGTGAGTCACACAGACAGCAAGTAGACACGGAAAAAACAAAAGACCAAGAGGCGAACGTTATCCAGGTCAAGTGGTCTCGTTGCTGGTCTGTGCAAACATTATGCTCTTACTCCCGGCCAGACGTCCTGATTTACAGCCTGAAGTACCAGAAAGTGACCAAACTAAATTCCTTTGCTGGATCTGCTAAAGAGGAAAACACCAACCCGATCAGCTGTAGCTCCGCCTGTGCTGGTACTGTAATATGTCGTTACCAGGGGGCACACGGAGAGGCTGGGGTATAGTTCAACTTTTTAACTTTAAAAACTGAATAAGAACACTGCGTGGGGGGAGTCTGTTAAAACTATTTAGAAAACGAGCAGAGCATTTGAGACAGTTAGCAGAACAGCTGAGACTCTTCATGTGGAGCGTTGAAACAGCCAGGGCTGTCAACAGACTTGCTGGGGCCCGGGGACAAGAGACCATCATAGGGCCCCCAACTCTAGCCCTAATTCTCTGGCTTCTTGTCCCCCTTTTAAAATCTAAAAAAAAAAAATCATTTTTTCTCGTTCACCTCTACGATCTTCCTCTCTTTTTCTTTTCTGCGCACCCGATTTATGACGACTCGCCGTGTTTAGAGTTTATAACAATGACAGATTTACGTAAATTTCCTGCTTCAGGGTACGTATGTAGCGTAGCCTTAAGTGCGCCAGAGCGGGGTCAAACCATTCTCTGCTAAGACGGGGGGTAGGGATGTTGTGCAAAAAAAGGAAAATATATATATTTGAAATATTTAATATGTTAAAGTTTTTAAGTATATGTTGAGTAGGAAATAATATTTAATTCATCAGGCAATGATTTAATTAAAAAGAAATATGTGAACGTAAAGTAAAATAAAATTAAGAGTCTTTCAGGGGCCCCTATGGTCCTGAGGCCCGGGACAACATACCCGGTTATTTCTTCCTGCATTGTGTAATTTTGAGCAAACCTGGAGTGAGATTTCTTGTGTGTGTCGATGTACTAACGCAGTAATATTGATTCTTACTGTGATTCTGATAGCGAACACACGCCGCCACAGCAAAGCAAAGCGATGACGCCGTGTCTGACGACGTCTTAATGAGATGGTGATGACACACAGTGTGACCAATGTTTGGTTTCAGAGCGTTAGCGAGGGGGGGGCTTTGGCACTGTAACAACATCAGGGAGCGTCTTTAAAAATAAAGGATAACTTCAAGCCACAGAGTGAAAACAGAGACGGAGCTGCCTGTAAAACAGTGCCATGTAGTTACATGTAGGAATAACACACCCTGCGTCTTAGGATGTGGCAGCTGCGTAGCTGCTTCATTCAGGGTTTTTACTAGATTTCTGACAGCACTGAAAGCAAACACCTTCCATCCCATAACTAATGTCTGATCAGGGACTTTTTGTTGGAGGACTAATGAAGTAATTTTTGGAAATAGAGAGAAATGATGGCGTCATATCAAAGGTTCATAAATACATTTATTCATAGGATTCCTGGATTTACCAGAAAAAAAACAAGAATAAAACAGGAAACATATAAGGTGAGCAGAGAACGACTGTAGCAGAGAGACAGAAGGAGCGTGAAGTGAAAGCAAATAAATGAGCAAAGCCAAACGATGGTGGTGTTATCGTCCCTCGTTACTCAGGCGTATGGATCTTACACTTATTTAACAATCAATATGCCACAAATGCTGCAATTCCAATGTGGAAGGCAGCCATTAAAAAGTGTTATAATTATTTTATCTTCTCTGTGTTCATTCCAGCACTTGTTATGGTGCTACAACGTCTGATTCTTTAAAATACGATGCCTTTTGGAACGTTCACTGATGTTCATAAAATACCCGCAGTTAATAGTAAACATCAAGCCAAAGCATCAGTCAGGTGCAACATTAATGTAATTCATTTATTTGACATTCAAACTGGTGTTATTATGATAAGATTCAGTGACTCTGATCGATCGATCGATCGATATTGCTGACAGATAATATAAGAAAGATAACAAATGGTTGGCACATTGTACATAACTACAACTGCATGGTTCATCATAACAAACAAACAAGTTGATGCAACCAAATCATTCATAAATCACACATAGGCCTACAACTATATGTGATCTGAGACTTACCTGAAAAGAGTCACACTTGTAACTGCTGCCAAAGGTTCTTTAATAAAGTACTGAAAGGTCCTGAGTACTTCTTTAAATTATTTCTTTCTTATTATTTCTAAAACAATCCAATGAGTTGTAATTTGTGACGTTACTGCAGTTTAACAATGAATTAAATGACAATGGTTGGAACTGTACAGTAGATAATATAAAGGAAAAAATAAAATGTGCAGTCAGACAGGAAGCAGTGATGGCATTTATTTTTATTTTTATTCTCCTTTATTTGAACAAATGGAGACATACAGAACAAGTGCATACGAGGTCTCGTAGAGGACGCACATTAAATCATTAAATCACATTGCACGAAGCACATAACATTATAAGAATCATGAAAAAAACAATTTACAGAGAAGGAACTGAATGAGAAAAGAAGAAAAAGAAGAAGGAGAGAGAATAAGGAAAAGGGGTGGGGGTGGGGGGGGGGTGTTAGGAATATGTGTAAAAGTCCAGGCATATCAATAAGCAACACAAAGGGCAGTGGCCTTATTGATCATCTGATCTTGGATCAGAATTAAACTCGGAAAGTCAGCACTTAACTTTTTAGCAGGTGTGTTGGAATTTGACTTTTTGAGTAACAGGCAATAAAACTTAAAATCATTAATTGTGAAGGATTTCAAGGGTTGGAATGATGTTAATCTCAGTCGATACCAGTTTCCAGCATCAGACCAAAGTTTCTGAGACACAGGACGTGATAAAAAACAAATGTTCCAGCGTTTCTTCTTGTTCATGGCAGAAGGCACAGGGCTCTACTTCAAATCCAAACCTTTTCTTGAGAAATGCACTTGTTGGATAGAACCTGTGGATTATCTTAAAATGAGTTTCTTTGACTTTTGGGACATTTTATAAATTTGGCGAGAGCCTTATTCCTAAAGGATACACTTGTTGACTCCAGAGCCTGTATGTGTGTCTCTCTATGAAAGTCATGAAATGTCCTGGATTTGTAGTATTTATTAACTTGTTGCTGTGTTTCCTGTCAGATAAACTACATTCGTTAATAACTAAAGTTGTAATGTAGCCTTCACGTTTGCATACTTCAAATTGTTTTGAATCATCTGGATCAAAGGCAGGGGAATCGCCTCACAGATGTTATTAAAATCTCGGTAGCAGCAATTTAAATTATATTTAGAGGCAAAGGTTATGTAATCCAGTAAATTGCCATTGGAGTCCAGTATATCAAAGTATTATACCTTGCTCAAACCAATCATTCTTAAATATACTTTTTTGTTTACTACGATGGCTCTATTATTCCATAAAGTTGAGCCATGAGGAGAGAAGTTATGAGTAAATATCATCTTCGTTTAAGGCGTTTATTCCCATGGAGTGTCTGAAAGTGTCCTAATCAGCAGTTGTACCGGTCTTTTTGCAGTTTTCACTCATTTACTCGTTAAAATAATTTGAGAGCGCCTTGTTTTCACCATCACAGCTTCAAAGGCTGTTTCCTTTTCATCTGAGTTTCTCTGACTGTTCATTACACGGGTGGCTGCCTCTCGCTGCTGTGTGAATGGATTTCCGCATTTCCATGCCGCTCAAACGTGACCCGGCATCTTAGATGTTATGTCAAACTGACCAATGGGAGCGCGGTGCTGGGAACACGTCACTGTTCACGTTGGACAGGGGCTAGTGCTGCATTCACTTATAGTGGGAAATAAGACGAACCGAAATTTTCCAACGTTTTTTTACAGTTCGTGTGGGCTCTCAGATGAAGTATTAAGCTTCTACGTAATCTGATCTAAGACATATTACTCTGTTTTCACCGTTGTCGTGAAAATAATATACGTAAAGTTACACAAAATCATGTATTTCTGTAAATAAAACGAAAGCGCTGGAACAGAACCAGCGAATTTCATATTTAGTTGTAACCACTGATACAAATAAATATTACGTGAACTTATCTTCGTATTTGCTGTTATTAGCCACCAATAAGGTCAATACGTGCTTTGACGTGTGGACGCTTTCGTCAAATCGCACCCATTGTTCGTCCACCGCTGTTCCTTGAACGCAGCACGGGATTGAGAGCAGAGGCCGACGCATGCGCAGTGAGTGAAACTCTTATGAAACAAAGTAGTGCAGCGGCTGAAAACAGGTAGACGGACACAAGACAGATTCAGAGGCAAGAGACACCTACCCGCCGCACAGCACTTCCCCACACCTCAAAACCAAGGGAAGAAATGCTTCTATCTTTGGGCTTGACATAAACGACACCTCCGGGGAGCCAGCTCAAGGTAAGACGGGTCTGTTTGGCATCTTTCGGGTTTAGTTTTCGGCCGTACTTTCATAAACAGCGCCACCGCTTACATAAGCGGTGCTCCGGTGACCCCGTTTTGGTCCTCGGAGATGTTGTTTCCTTGCCAGATATTTGAACTTAAAGTCCATTATTAGTTCGGAGATCTTTTTACAGTCATGAACTGCGCTTTGTCGTGTTCATTAGTGGCGTTATTTCGATGCTGGGGGGAAGTTTAGAGGTAGATTGATTATGATCCTCCCATTCAGAATAGACGGTGTGACCTAATTTCCATTTGCTGAAGTGACAGGAGCCATCACTGAGATTTCAGACTCAGTGTTAGGCAACAAACTGCCTTTTCCGAACATCACCTGTCCTCTGCAGATGTTATGATGGTGCGATGGGGGGAGGACAGATGAATTACTGATGGAAAAATCAGAGCCAGTAGAGGATGCTCCTGTTTACAGTGCAGCACACCTGTCATTAATACGATGTTTCCTGAAGGTCACATTGAGTGAACTTACTTATTTAGCTGTATTTGCAAATTGTTAATCATTAATTAAATTAATAGTTGTGATTTGGCCGATAACAGTGTCCTCCAGTAATTACACTCACATTATTGAGGCCCTCCAGCTGTCCCATCCCATCCTCCCTCTGCCCCCTCCCTCCACCCCAGTCAACCATTCTCACCTATTGAAAGTGCTGTGTTGTAAATTGCAGTTTTGTGAATAATAGGTACAGTCGACACTGATGCGTCACAGAGGCTCGTCTGAGGATCAGCTCGCCGGCTGTCGGTTCTCTGCTGCCGAGCCAGAACAGACACATTTACGCGTCACCCTGCACAAACCGGCAATGTGGCAGAGAACGTGATGTGTTGTGTTTGTATTTGTGACAAACGAGGCCCGATCACATCGCCCCCGTTAGGCTCAGAGCTGAATGAACAGTCCTGCTCCTGAGCACATCTCTCATTTAATGATCCTGTACGTGTCCTCTGGAGTACTGAGGCCGTCGGGTGGAGCCCTGCTGGCTCTCCCAGGTCACTGTTAATGACAAAAGGTGAAACTGTGAACACTGAACTTAATTTAAAATGATTCTTATGCTTTTTATTTAATACACACTGCAGTGGGACCCAGTTTCACTGTGAAAAAAGCTGTGAAACAACTCTTCAGTTAGACTTCCTGATGTCAATTAATGTGGTTAATTAACATGACATCACAGATTTATTACTAATCAATGTTTTCAATCCCCCCGTGTGGCCAGTGGTGCAGTCTCATCCGACAAACTCGTTCTGTTCAGCATCTTATTTAATGTTCCTCTGGAGCTTCCAAAGTTTCCACAGAGGAAATAAGTATTTAGTCCTTCCACTGTGGAGGATTTAGCAGCATCTAGTGGTGAGGTTGCAGATTACACCCAGCTGGTTACACCTTGAATTGCACTCAGTAAAAACTGGATGGAGCTAATGAAGAATATGAATAGATGTTCTATACAAATGAAGTTTATATTACAGGAAGTAATGTCAGACAAAAAGAAAATAGAGGAGTAAAATTTGTCCTTTAAAGTTTTAACAAATTCAGAGTGAAATCCAGTGAATTCTCACGTGTCTATCAGTATGATCTACTCTACATGCTCCAAACATTGTTTTTTTTTTTGCCATAGTATGGTTCAGATGTTGGTTTACAGATATTAGAGTCCTCATGTGTTGCTCTTCAGTTAATCAGATCGATCAGTAATAACTGTAAGAAGTTTAACTGCAGTGTTTCAGCAGCTTCTCGTGATCGATGGATGGAGATGCTTCAGGTGTCATCAGGTGATCGAAGGCTGACAGTCCAGTCACGTGATAACAGCTGATTGAATGTGGGGTCTTATTATTATTTATTATGATGCTGGTCTTACTTGATCTGTGTCAATAATCCGGATATTCCTTTGATGACTACTGAAGTCAAGGTGTGTGCTCTGTGACTATCTAAGGTCAACACCCTTTACTAAATATCCATTTATTGGTTATACAACAGTGTTTTAAAGAGGGGGACGAGAAGAAAGAGATCTTTTTATAGTTGTGGCAGCAATAAACCTGGCTGATTTAAGTTAAGCCGTGTTAGATCAGCTTCACCAGTTTCAGAAAACTGCAGGAACGCCGGCAGAGATGGTTTAAAGACAAGCGATCGATTATGAATGGATCTCAGCTCAGCTGCACAACAGCTGCTAGTTTTCTGTCATTGCTGACAGTCCAAAGGGTAAAAGTCTCATTTAAAGCTCCGTGAACATTATTTCTTTTGAATGGAGGTTAAATCTGGACTCAGATCAGCCATTCAACACATGCAGTAACCTGCAGGCAAGTCAGCCCGCCTCCCAGCTAATTAGCCACTTAAATGAGTCGGAGCCCGTTGGTCTGTCGGGGACATCGTGTTTCTCTTCCACAGCCGCTGAGATCTGTGATAGAACGAATGACTGAACGACTTCTGTAATAAGAAACAGAAACAAAGGCTGCAGTAGTGACGGTCCAGAAGTCCTCAGATCTACCTGAGGGGTTTAAAACAAACACCTGTGAGGCACCAAACGGCAGCTGGAGTTGAACTGTACACGGCAGGTAAATCCCTCAGTGTCAGCTGTCATGCTGGCTGCCACATTATTGAGACTTTAATGTTTTAACGCCTCAGGTTTTGCCTCTGCTCAGGCTTTGTCCGACTTCACTGCGGTCCAGATTACTCTCCCTCTGAACACGAGCCAATCAAATCGGTAGTGCAGTGGCTTCGTATGACACAGGCTCAGACAGGCTGCTTGTTCTGTACATAGAAAAGCTTTGACAGTGAGTACGAGGACAAATTTAACAGAACATCCTAATTATAGGCACGGCTGAAACTCGTCTTTGGCAGGTAAAGAGTGTGTTCGTCTTTTGAGAAACACCTCCAGCCCTCTGCACAGTTCTTGTGATGTTGTAGAAACAGTCATTTGGAGTCCTGTCAGAGCCCACCGCAGCAACAACCCACCATGAAGCCGTAAAACTAAAGCTGTTACAGTTGAGCTTTGTTTCTATATATTATATTAAGAAAGACAGAAAGGAGGGGGGCGGCGATCAAGGCTGGGCTTCAGCCAACATCAGCGCGCCGCATGTGGTCGAGCCGCCACGGCAACAGCAGCCGCACGACTGCATGTCGTTCCTCTCGTGATCCAACATGTACAGACCTGCAAATACGGACTGTTTTCATTCCTCCTCGCCCCTCCTTCAGTTTTTCAGTCAGTAAGTCAGTGGCGTGCACAGACTTTTTGAAGGGCAGGGGCCAAAAGGGAAAAAAGGGCACATATAGCGTGTTCTCGCCACTGAAGAGGGCACTTTAGCACGCGTTTTGGCTCCCAGGGGGCACTTTAGCACACACTTTGGCTCCCAAGAGGGCACTTTAGCACACATTTTGGCTCCCAAGAGGACACTTAAGCACACATTCTGGCTCCCAAGAGGGCACTTTAGCACACATTCTGGCTCCCAAGAGGGCACTTTAGCACACACTTTGGCTCCCAAGAGGACACTTAAGCACACATTCTGGCTCCCAAGAGGGCACTTTAGCACACATTCTGGCTCCCAAGAGGGCACTTTAGCACACATTTTGGCTCCCAAGAGGGCACTATAGCACACATTTTGGCTCCCAAAAGGACACTTTAGCGCGCATTTTGGCTCCCAAGAGGGCACTTTAGCACACATTTTGGCTCCCAGGGGCACTTTAGCACACATTTTGGCTCCCAGGGGGCACTTAAGGACGCATTTTGGCTCCCAAGAGGACACTTTAGCACACGTTTTGACTCCCAAGAGGGCACTTTAGCACACATTTTGGCTCCCAAGAGGACACTTTAGCACACATTTTGGCTCCCAAGAGGGCACTATAGCACACATTTTGGCTCCCAAGAGGACACTTTAGCGCGCATTTTGGCTCCCAGGGGGCACTTTAGCACACATTTTGGCTCCCAGGGGGCACTGCCCCCCCCCCCTTCCATGCACGCCACTGAAGTAAGTAATTGTCATAGAATATTGCTGATCACAAGTTCCCGCAGTGCAAGCTGACAAACTGGTTGTGATATCTAATCAGAGTTCCAAAACCAAAGAGTATTTGACCTCTCGTCGTATATAAAACATTTTATATCAGATTAATCGAAGGTTTGCAGCTGACAGAGATTTCGCCACATTGTTTGTGTACAGTAATTGATCATTGTTCATGTTGCTGATCAGTAAATGTCAATAGATGCTTTGTTTTTCTGGAAGATTCACTGCATCACTAAATAAATCTACATGTTTATTTCATTTAATGTGATCATATGTTAATTATTCTTTCTACAGAATTGTTAAATGATTTATGTCGCGGGCTGAACGTCGAGTTTCACCGTTGATCAGTTTCAACGAAGCGCCAAAAGCCTAAAAATGTCTCACTGACAACAGAAAGCATGAAAAGTGTTCGTCCTCAGCGATGGGATGGCGTTCTGCTCAGATTGTTCTATTACTGGCTCATCCCACGCTGTTGGCAACTGCTACAACTTCAGTTCTGTGTCCTGTTTTCATTCAGTTTTGTGCTCGCCGTGACTGAACCGCGTGCCGAGGAGCCGACGGCGTCACGTTCTGCACATGCCGCTCGCCGCCGTCCGGTCCTCTCCAGCCCGTCACTGATTCCTCTTCTTCCTCGTCTCTTTGTCCTTTCAGAATAAGATGGCCCCAAATTCTATCCACTGGTTCCGGAAGGGCCTCCGTCTCCATGACAACCCGGCGCTGCGGGAGGCGGTCAGAGGGGCGGGCACGGTTCGCTGCGTTTACTTCCTGGACCCGTGGTTTGCAGGCTCCTCCAACGTCGGGGTCAACAGGTGGCGGTAAGAGGTGTTCTTCTTTGTCGTTTATTTGAGTTTGTTTCGAGATCAGATGACCCCCCCTCTTCTTCTTCTGTCGACGTTTGTGGTTCCTCACATGTAGGTCGGCATGTGAACCTCTGACAGCCTCAAGGTCACGGCGTGAATAAGAGGACGGGAAGGAAAGAAAGAAAGAGAAAGTCGTCAGTCAGACAGACGTGATCAATGATTTGATGGTTGAAGGGGCCGCCACCCAAAAAGTTTAATCAGTGATTCCAAGTGTTTTAAAACTCGCATTAAACATCAAATTGAATATTTTAACGTGCAGTCTTGCCTACGTTTGCCATATTGCGATGTATCTTTATCAGAAAAATGTTCCTTATCAGAGTCCTGTATTGATTTCACGCTGCCCTGTGATTGGACGTCATCAGTAAATCAGAAAATTAATGTTTTCTAACGACAAAGTAGCTCCGGTTGAGTTGTTACGTGTCGGCTGAAGTTCATGAAGAATATAATCAATGTTTTCGTGAAATGACGATGTCAGAGTGTCGTCTGTAGTGATGAATTATCGTCTGAATCTGGACAGCTGCTGCCCGCAGCAGGTGAACACAGTGGAGCGACTGGTGGAGACCAAACTCGGAGCTCAAAGAGATTCAACACTGACTTAAATTCATCAGGTGACACGAACTCGACTCTGAATGGATGATCGTGTTTATGGGATGTGTGAATGAGCGACTGTTTGCTGACAAGTTCACCATTTCAACTTGAGAGGTGACGATGAGATGAGCCCCCCCACATTCACCGTGTGTGGTTCTAACTGCGAGAGGAAAAAGAAGCAGGTCCGTACACAGTACGTGCATTTAATACAGTCATCACTGTGAATTGTATTTTATTCCTCTTGTCCAGCGGGGGTGACAGTCGGTCGCCGGCCTGCTGGAAGCTATGACTCATGGGTAACGAGGGGGGGAAACGATGAAGCGCTGAGCTGCAGTGCTTCAACACACAGCAGGGGGTCAGCATCTCTCTGCTTTTCAAACCTCGTTGAGTTTAAATGGTCGGGTTTCCTCGATGTCTGGAGGATGCTGTAGATCCTCGGCTCCTCAGAGCAGAATCTTTGACCTGTTTTTGGCCGTTTGTTGTGGTTTTAAATGCACCGCCAACCAGAGATTGTTTAAAGAAGTACTCCTTAATTTAAGTGGATGTAACTCAGCTTTGACCTGGATACGCCTGCTCAGCTGGATCCACCGCTTTGTTTTAGTCTCCTGTCACTACAGTAATCCTCCTGATGGGGGTCAGCCGGCAGGTAGTCTGAGGGCCTGGCGGCTTACAGGAGGACTCAGCCGGCTCGAGGGGAGTCTCAGAAGTAGGTTATAAGAAAAGTTGTGCAAGCGGCAGGGATGTGTGTGTGGCTGCAGACGGGGGGGTGCGTCCTGTCAGGTGAAGCTCGGCCCGATGTGGAGGGGCTGCATGTGAGCGTTGACTTTGTAAACTATCTGCTCTGCGGGGAGGGGGAGTAAATATCACCCCGGCAGTCATTGCTCACTGGCCCGTTTCTGCTCTGAAGTGCTATTTGTAGCCCCCGCACAGGAAAAGTCGATACTGAGGTCAGTGACCGCGTCGTGTCCAGCTGATGGTGATGCTAATCGTGTAAACCTGGTGGGTCAGCGGTGGAGCAGATGCACTTTCTGGTTTTGTCAGCGGGTCTTGATGTTGACACGCTGACGACACGAAGCCGGCGGCGTTCACCGACGGCAACAGGATGCAGAATCAGGAACTTTGGTCGCGCTGTATTTTATATTTTCCTTAGAAATGTTCAAGAAGGATTCCTGAAAAGATCTGTGTCATTTTGCTCTAATTAAAGGTTGAGCTGGAACTCTGAGTGCACAGCAGGTCAGCTGAACGAGCATCTCTTTGGTTTCATTTGGGGGGGTTGCCAAAGTTACTTAAAGTATATTTAAATATTGCAAAGTATGTTTCCAGTACACTTCTTAAAATGTGTACCCACTTTAAATAGACTGAAAGAATGCTTTTAATAAATATACCACAGTAAAATGTTGTTAGTAAAACTGAAGTTCAATATGTGAAGAACACTTTAACATAACTGCTGTCAAGAACTTCTGTAGTATATTTTCAGTGAGTGTGTTATAATAGTGCACTTAACAAAACATGTGTGGTCTGTGTCTCTCAGTGAAATATTGTTTTTATAGCTGCGACATTAAATCAAGTTGAAGTGGGCAGAATGTGCCCCCACACATCTGAGCTACGGCAGTGACGCACCGTCAGACTCAAGGCTACAACAACCCTGTTTATCTGCAGAAGCTAAAAAACGACATAACGCGTCACAGATGATGCACTGAGGTGGACTGAGGTTACTGATCTCTGCACCAGCACACAGTCATATTTCAAGTTATATTTATTTATGGTCTATATGTTCCTGTCCCTCTGTTATGTGAGAAAAAGTTTGATGTGTCCCGTTTATCGATACTGAGCAGGTGATGCAGACCAAACAGACGTCTGCAGCATTAATGCTCATCACATGCAGTGACACTAAAACCCGTCCAGCTGCCCTGACACCTGCAGGCCCGTGTGCAGCAGACCAGCATCCAATTAGAACCGTTATTTTTACCTTAAACTGCTCTGCTACGTCTGTTGTCCCGGGCTTTAAATGCTCCAGGCGCTGTCCCATCTGATGAATGGGAAGCTAATCGTGAGTTAGCTTTCTGTCTTGTTCACTGCTGCTCAGTTGATGCTTCAGTACAAACGTGCAATCAGGACGAACCTAAAAACCAAAAATCTTCACTGCTGTTTACATTTAGATTTGGATTAGAGCTTGTGAAAGTGTTTTTTCTTTGTGTGTGACTGACATGACAAACACAATCACCACAGCAGCTTCTGACTGTGTTATTGATCAAATTTTAATGAGTGATTTACTACACTTTCATAAAGTTTGGGGGCTTGCAAGTGACAAATTAAAAAGAAAGGTCAAAATGAATGCTGCAATTACAGGTTCATTTGGAACACTTGCAATTAATTATTTCCAGTTAATTGCTGAACAGGCTAAAAATGTATTTTATTGTATTTCATTTCATTTTAATTGTACCCAGACAGATGGGATGTTTGAAAATTCAACTTATCGGTGCCCTCTGGTGGACAAACTATGTAACAGTGACAGTGTTCAGCACTTCTGGCCTGCAGCTTTGCTCCTGACATGCTGACATTTCAGCCCATATATGGGCCTGGTGCATTTATCTCTAGTGTCCACATCACAACCACAAGGATCAATAAAAGGTTAAAGTAAAAGAGCATCTTCATTAAGATGTCATTAGTCATGTAGCATCATGATTGATTTTGCCTCCACGGTGTGGCTGCACTGTGACCGGCTGCTGGTGTTTGTCATTCAGTCGCTCCAGGAAACATCATCATCGTCATCACCTTCATGACTCAGTCAGCCTGACTGCTCCGTCGTTGTTTTCATCATTAATTCGACGCCCAAATTGTTGCAGGTTTGTCATGAATGACAGCGTGATTATCTTCTTATTTTAAATGTCGGTAAATAATGCTGAAGGAGATTTAACGAGTTGTGTTCCAAGCACTCGTTTGCTAATGTTTCACCTTTTATGAGCTGCTGACCCGTTTCCTCTGTGCCTTGAAGCATCTCATGTTCATGTTAGGATCAGAGATGATTAAAAGGCCACTATGCTGGAAGAGATCTCTGAAATGTAGGTTCTGCTTACGTGACTGAAAAACAAGGTCTAACCTTTATGAAACCAGTGTCTTCTCATTGACGTAAGAAAAAATGTTGTTTCCTGTTTAGTTTAAGGAAGTAGGAACCAGCAGGTGATCTGTTAGCTTCAGACCTTCTGTAAGAACGTGTCCTTGAACTGTCTGTATGTTCGTTTTCTTGTACTGATGATACTGTGCTGCCAACATTTTCTGTAAATTCGGGCTGGATTGTCTTTTCAAATTTCACTTAACATCTCTAGATATAGTGGTAGGATCACAAGGGACTGAAAACTGTCAAAATCAATCAAAAACAAGATGTCAGCATGTTAAATGGTATAAAACCCAAAATTAAAACATAAATAAGATTTTTAGCACAGCAGTTCCAGTCGAATGTGTATTTTAGAAAGAGCCACAGCGAGCAGACGACAGATTAGGAAGTAGTCTGTGTCCCTGCCGTGGTGATATATAACACAGGAGCTCAATGAAAGGGAGGGTAATCAATTGTTTTCAGTCGGGGGAAAATGTGAGAGTCTGCAGCAGATGTAGGTTAGTGTGCCACTGCATGAAACTTGTGAGCGGTTATGTGATCGTGACCTACTTGTGGAAAGGCTCTCTCGCGTGGCTCGTTACCCGGCGGAGACGCACTGGAAAACCCTGGAGATGCACCGATAGGACACACGCACGCACACACACACACACACACACACAGAGTGTGTGTTTGGAAATCACACAAGTCTCTCGTTATCTGCAGAGATGCTTGAGATTAGAGGTCAGAGGTATCATCAGTTCTCCATCAGTGACGGAGGCTACAAACTGAAAGGGGGGGGGGGGGGCAGAGGGGTGGAGGGGGAGAGAGAGAGAGAGGTCGGGGGGAGAAGGGGAGAGACAGGGAGAGAGGTGGAGGGGGAGACACAGGTGGAGGGGCAGAGGCAGGTAGGGGGGAGAAGGCGTCCTTTTTGCTGTGTGTGTGTGTGTGTGTGTGTGTGTGCGCGCGCGGCCAGGAATGAGGTTACCAGGCTTAGTGCTTGTGTTGTGGTAAGTCCTCGCTGAGTGTGTGTTCTGACGGATGTAGGCCAGAGCAGTTATATAAGGACTGATGCATGACCAGGCAGCCAGCCAACACACACGCATACACATGCACATGCACATGCACACACACGCGTACACATGCACACACACGCATACACAACCACATGCACACACATATACACAACCACATGCACATGCAAATAGACAACCACACACATGCACACACGCACACACACACACATGCACTTACACATGCACACACACGCACACACACACCAGTATTCTCTGACATCTCTGACAGTATTCAGATGCTTTTTGTCCACTGGGACAGACGCAGCGGGAGATGAAGTCAACATGTCTGCGCTAACTGTCCATGACTAAAAGCAGAGAAATGCAAAAGCTGCTCACTGTTTCCATGGCGACGGATGACGTCTTCAGAAAAACGGCCTCACTGACTTTTCACATCGAGTGTTGGTCATGTCCTCAGCACTGTTACTGGGAGAGGTTTTATTACCTGGGGAGGTTCTGCTGGAATGACGTGAAGCTTCCTCGTAACGTCTTTTTTTAAGACTTTAGACTTTTGGGGAAAAATACCAATAAAAAAAAAAAAACACGTATTATTCCTCTACCAGAAAGGTGTTCTGGGGGGTGTGGGAAAGGCTTTTAATAAGAAGGTGGAACAAATGGACAGTTTCAGTGTATCTAGAAGAATTAAACAAATGTTTGTGTGTGTGTGTGTTGGCCCCCAGTTTTTCTCTGGGGGGGGTGGGAGTGTAAAACAGCTGCCTCCTGGCCTTCAGTCCCGGCCACTGTTAGTGAGTATAAGGTTGTAATGTGCTACGTGTGGTTTGTTATGTTGTTAGGCTTGTAAATGAAGAGGGAGGCAGATGGGGGGTGTTGGCTTCAGCTGTTCCTGGTGTAACCTCGGGGGCCGTTTGTGTGTGACCTGATCTCATGACTCAAATGATGTCGTTTGAGCCGTGGAGCCACATTTTCAGTGTTTTCCCCCTCAGATTCTAATTTTTTAAATGAGCTCAGTTGTTCAAACCAAAAAAAGTTTCACCTGTGGTTGTTACCCAGGAGACGACCCTCTGTTACCTCTGTGTGCATATCATAACTACTTTAAGCTTATTTCCTTTAACCCGAAGCCTAAATTAGAATCAGAGTTTAAGTCTGAGCTGGTTTACTAATAGACGACTCAGACGCTCAGTTACTGTGAAGCTCATAAACCAGCTGACACGTGCCTCGAGCCAGCGCGACCTTCCCGCCCGGCTCTGCCCGTCTGCGAGCGGATTGGGAGCAAACGGAGCTTTGGCCGCCAGCGAGCCTTCCTCTGGTTTAGCGATCGGGCTAACGGGGTCAGACAGGACGGAGCAGAACTGAGCAGAACGTCGTCTGGCTGCCGGTCCGTCTGCTCGCCGCCCGCTGTCTGCTCAGTCCGTGATCCCGCTAATGATCAGGACTGTGGGTCAGACGCAGTCCAGATGGGCGATGCTCAACAGTTTGACATGTGGTGATGGAGTGATGTGGTGATGGAGTGATGGGGTGGTGGAGTGATGGGGTGGTGGAGTGATGGAGTGATGTAGTGATGGGGTGAAGGAGTGATGGAGTGATGGGGTGATGGGGTGATGGAGTGATGTGGTTGATGGAGTGATGTGGTTGATGGAGTGATGGAGTGATGGAGTGATGGTGTGATGGTGTGATGTGGTGATGGTGTGATGGGGTGATGGAGTGATGGAGTGATGGAGTGAAGTGGTGATGGAGTGAAGTGGTGATGGAGTGATGTGGTGATGCAGCAATGTGGTGACGGAGTGATGGAGTGATGTGGTGATGGAGTGATGTGGTGATGGAGTGGTGGAGTGATGGGGTGATGGAGTGATGTGGTGGTGGAGTGATGGAGTGGTGGAGTGATGGGGTGATGGTGTGATGGGGTGATGGAGTGATGGTGTGATGGGGTGATGGTGTGATGGGGTGATGGAGTGATGGAGTGATGGAGTGATGGAGTGATGTGGTGATGGGGTGATGGAGTGATGGAGTGAAGTGGTGATGGAGTGATGGGGTGATGGAGTGAAGTGGTGAAGTGGTGATGGAGTGAAGTGGTGATGGAGTGATGGAGTGAAGTGGTGATGGAGTGATGGCTGTTCCCGGGCCCACACAGATTCTGTAGGCAGAGGTGCTCAGTGATCATGAGCTGGATAAAAGGATCTTAAAGAAGATCTTGTCTGTTGTATTATTGAAACAATGATGCAAAAAACACGTGCAGTTATCATCTTCACCAGTTATCATCTTCACCAGTTATCTTCACCAGTTATCTTCACCAGTTATCTTTTACTCATTTCTGGATAAAAGTCATTCAAACCTGCGATTACTGATTTTTCTCTTTTGACCACTGGGGGGCAGCAAAAACGAGCTCTGAACACAGTGTTAACATGTGACCTTTTATTTACACATCCAACAAACATTGTTCATCTGGAGTCGTGTTTGTGTCCAAATTCACTGTCTTTTAGCTCCATTTTGGTCTCTACTGCCCCCAGGAGGATAAAAACAGACACTTCAGCAGCTAAATGCTCCGATATTTATCACCAGCCCATCTCCAGTGTTGAGCAGGTCACATACGTGTAAGAGACCTGTCAGCGTCAGAAAATAAATCCTGACCGCAAGCTGCGATTGGTCCGTCTGGAGAACAGACAGAAGTGTGCGTCACACACGACCTTCATGCAGTCCTTCAGAGGCAGAAACACCAAAACCTTGTAACCGTTCAGTTTGGAGTGGTTTGTGTCCCCACGAGTGTCTGAACACAAGCTCATTTAAATAAAGGTCGTCCGCCTTTCCTGCCCGTGTTCATTATGGTAATCCGACAAACGAGATGAGGATCTGGCTGCGGAGAGTCAATATTTGACGATTTTTTAAATTCCTGGAGAATAAACCGATGACTGCCTGTTATTGTTCTTATCAGTGAGGGTCGTCACTCGTCTGCTTCAGAAGGACAAACGTGATGCGCTGAAACTGGAAAAACACATTCGATCAGAGCACAAGTTCAGAGTTTGTTCAGATAGAAATGCTTCAAATAAAATAATTCACTGCAGATGTTTGAGTTCAGTGAAAACTTCTTCATTTTTATCTCAAACACAAGGAGAGACTCATTACTTTGTCTGTTCTGATGTGTGTGATCCATTAAAAGCTTCAAACGTGTGTTTGACGCAGAGGGAAATCAGTTTTCACTGGGTGGTCTAATGCGTCATGAAGCTCAAAGCACACACACACACACACACACACACACACACACACACACACACACACACTTTAACCACAGGGTATTTTTAACATAGACTGTTGTTATGAAGTCTGATAGTGAACAAATGAGTAGGGCTGTCACAATTATTACAATAATCGTTAATCGCGATTATTTTTCAAATTCGTGATTACCGTGAATTATTTATTTTATCAACAAAGTCATATAAAATAGCTCAGAGTCCGACGTCATCGTGCTTGATGACGTCACAGCCCCACTGTGTCGTTTCTGACCTCACGAGCCGGTGCATCAGCAGTCGGTGCCGCCCGTCAGCTGGCTCTTGGCAAATCTTTCGGACGACCCTCCGAGTATAAACGGGACAGTGAAAGACGGCGCTCGTTAACAGGCAGCGTAACGAGGTCTATCGCTGAGGAAATGCAGCCGTTCAACACGGTAGAAAAACCAGCATTTAAAGAAGCAGTACAACCCACCAGGCAACACATACGTCTTTGTCTATTTCTTGATGTTCTTCATTAAATTGCTGTTATTCGTTAAGGTGTACAGTACAGCATGTGTATTGTTAGAGCTAATTATACTATGGTAGTAGAATATACAGAAAAAAATAGACAATATAATCGTCAATCGCAATTATTTGTCTGACAATTAATCGTCTCCAGAAATTCCTAATCGTGACAGCCCTACAAACGAGTGCAGAGGAAGCATGCAGTGAGGAAGAGTGAAGGCTCTGAGAGCTACAATCCGCCCGTTGGTAACGTTGTCCTCTCACCTGTCCCTCTTCAGGTTCCTCCTCCAGTGTTTGGAGGATCTGGACGCCAACCTCCGGAAGCTCAACTCTCGCCTTTTTGTCATCAGAGGCCAACCGGCCAACGTGTTCCCGCGGCTCTTTAAGGTGAGCGTCGGCCCGACAGAAGCTTTCGTAATCTCATTTTAAAGCCCGTTTAGTTACCGTTTCCAGCTGCTTTAATGTTTGGATTTGCAGTTTTTTGATGTTTGAGGGTTTCGGGCTGCCGGTCGGATAAACGAGCATTTGAAGGCGTCACTTTGTCCTCTGACGGGTGTTTCTCTCTCTCTTAGGAGTGGAAGATCTCTCGGCTGACGTTCGAGTACGATTCAGAGCCTTTCGGGAAGGAGAGGGACGCTGCCATCAAGAAGCTGGCGATGGAGGCGGGGGTGGAGGTCATCGTGAAGATTTCACACACCCTCTACGACCTGGACAAGTGAGGAAAATACACACACACACACGTTGGATTGCTTCAGTGAGTAAACGCTCGAGCAGCCAGATGATTATTGATCGTACTCCCTGCATGGTCCACCAGTGGCGTGCACAGACTTTTTGAAGGGCAGGGGCGAAAAGGAAAAAAAGGGGGGGGCGGGCGGTCGTCCCCCCCCCCTTGCACGCCACTGTGGTCCACATATCCAGATACTCACAGTCAGGTCTTCCTCCTCCTTCCGTCTCCTTATAAAGCATCCGACCAGAAGGTGGCATCACAAAACCAGCAGACCACTTGTTGCATCTCCAGCTCCGTCATCTTCGTCGTCTTGTTTTTACTGTTTTTGTTATTATTTGTTCGCTCCGTCGACATGAAACTCGACTGAAACCGTTAAATTCCACATTCGCCCGCGAGCACGTGGTTTGGTGGCGGCAGACTTCAGACGTCCTGCCTGACAGGAGTCCCGCTGTGTCCATCAGCGCCATCTTGAGTCCATGTGGAGAAAGACAGGAACTACACTTTACAGATTGACCACTTGAGAAGAATTGATTGACGACATTAGTCTGATCTTCAGCGATATCGTAACTTATTTTATGCTGAGACAAACGACCTCCTGTGAGAGAAATGTGGACATGTCGTCCTGTGCCGTCATCATTAAGACATATTATCCCTGCCCCCCCTCAGGATCATAGAGCTGAACGGCGGGCAGCCTCCTCTCACCTACAAGCGTTTCCAGACCCTGATCAGTCGACTGGATCCTCCTGAGATGCCTGTAGAGATGCTCTCGGACACCCTGATGGGTCGCTGCGTGACCCCCATCTCTGAGGACCACGGAGACAAGTACGGGGTCCCGTCCCTGGAGGAGCTGGGTGAGAAACCAAACACACACCCCCGTGTATACACACCTGGAGAGAATTCACAAGCCTGTAACTGGGATTTTTAGGTGTGATTGCTGCTTTACGGTTTATTTTGTCCCCCAGAAGCCACTGACACAGGCGTCAGAAGCTCCTGGAGGTCAAACTGAATCTCCTGAACACTTTTAAACGTGACTCAGTCCACTGACGACCCACAATCCACTGCAGTCCTCATTCAAAAGGGATGACTGATGTAAAAACGTTATCATCTAACCTCAAATATAGACGATGTAGTTTAAAGATGTAGTTAAAAAGCAGAGTGTGATCTCTCTCTGCGAGGCGTTATCCACACTGGCTTTGATTTATTTCTGAGGCCCCCCGCTGATTTTTTTCTATGATAATCTATCTGATTTCTTTTTCAAATGCGCTTGCATTATCAGATTATTATTATTATTATGGAAAATAAATTCTCATTGTTCCACCTGGAATAACACGTGGAACATCTAAATCTAACCTGGTTTTTAGTTCTTGTTGTAGTTGGTTCATCTGCTTTAAGTTTTATTTACTTTATTTATTCCTACGGTTTATTTTACTCATTTGGGTTTTTAGCTTTTTTACTTTTTATCACCATTTTCAGTTTTTTCACTCAGCTAATTGTAAAAAGGCCTTCACCTCGGTGTGTTTCCACATTAGAATAAAGGTTGAAAGACTCGCTCCATCCTCGCTGTGAACCACTGAGCCTGTCAATCATGATGCTCTCACCTGTTACCAATCAGCCTGTTTACCTGTGGAATGATCCAAACAGGTGTTTTTGGAGCATTCCACATCTTTCCCAGTCTTTAGTTGCTCCTGTCTCAACGTGTTTGAAACGTGTTGCTGCATCAGATCCAGAATCAGCAGATATTTACAGAAATCAATGAAGCTGATGAGCTCAGACAGTAAATATATTGACTTTGTGCTGATTTCAGGTCAGTTTATGTCAGAGAGGATCAGCAGGTGATCTCATCCTGTGTGTGTTTGGAATCAGGTTTGAATAATATGACCTCCACTCTTTCAGATCTGATCTCCAGAAAACGTTATCGTGTTCTAATCGTCTTGTTTGGGAAGACAAACTTCAGAAGAACTTTGGCTCCATAAAACTAAAACCCTATCATTTGATCTTGTCATTGAAAGACTAGAATTAAATTTAACTACGATTGAATCTGATCAAATATAAAAAGAAATCTGTCTATTAAACTGCGTGTTCTTTATAATCCTGCTGAAACGCTCGATCCAGCTTCTTCCTTTAAAGTCTCGAGCTGCAGCATTAATCAGGTCACACGTTCACCTTCTTTAACCACATGTCTGGTTTCCGCTCACAGGAGGTTTCAGTCCATTCATACAGGTGAGCTGCAGCCATCTGCCGCCTGCACCTGTGCACCCGTTCATACGAGATATTTTAACTCCTGGTTCCTCTGTGAAGGTTAACTCCACACAGGCTGTTGTTTGTTCCCCAGATTAACCAGGTAACGGGTGATCCGTCGTTTCCATTCACACTGACAGGGCCGCAGCCACCTGCTGCGCCCGGCGTTCCTAATGAACCAACCGGGTCACCTGCTGAGAGCCCGTGCTTTAAGAGAGCCCGTCCAGTTTACCAGGACTCATAGTTAACATAAAACTGCGCCTACAGTTTGAAACATTCACCACAGAGTTCAGTAGATATGCAAATTAGTAATTAATTAAAGGCTACGAAAGGTGAGTTTAGTAAATATTGTTTCATTCAGAACGTTTCAGCAAACAGTACCAGCTGCAACAAGCTGTGACTGCATTATCTCTGAAGAGAGTATTAGGATAAATTCATGGTGTAATTAAGTGAATACATGCATCGTTTACTATCATATGAATGGAACTGCTCGTTTTAACCTCCTCAATCTGTTTCACTGGTGTGCAGCAAGCTGACGCTGCCTCACTGATCTCTCCACTCAAACTCAGCATCAGCACCCATGTTCAAGTATTTATATGCATGTATATATAGTACATAGTCGTATTTGTAAAGTCTGTCTGTGTAAACTGGAAATAAAAAGCAGGACGGTCACCAACTAGTTCCTGGATTCAGCCCAAACAACCAGCGTGTGATCACGTTCTGCAGGATTTATCAGCCGGTTGGAGTTGGTGCTGAACTGTTTGTAAACCAGAGAGGTGATTCAATGTTTCAGGCTTCGACATCGAGGGCCTGCCTTCAGCCGTGTGGCCGGGAGGAGAGACCGAGGCTCTGACGAGGATAGAGCGCCATCTGGAGAGAAAAGTATGTGCTGCGCCTCCTGTTGAGACACCACAACCTAACTTTATGAAACGATGCTTTGGGGATTTCACATTTGTTGTTGTTTTCCTTGACGTGAAGAGAACATTTAGGAACATTTAGGCCCTCGGGTAAATAATTCAGACTGATGGAGCTGTAGCTTGTAGCATGTAGCTGGCTGATATCTGACATTTGATATAAAGCCAGTATCACGTGATTAAATCCAGAAACTGATTTAAGAGTTTCATTCCAGTATTGACATTTTTTAAATCGTTTTCTTTAAAATGGCTTTTGTCATATTAGAGCCGTGCCTCCCTCCCTCTAACATGCCTGCACTTCTCTCTCTCTCTCTCTTTCCAGGCCTGGGTGGCTAATTTCGAGCGTCCCAGGATGAACGCCAACTCGCTGCTGGCCAGCCCGACAGGCCTGAGTCCATACCTGCGCTTCGGCTGCCTCTCGTGTCGCCTTTTCTACTTCAAGCTGACCGACCTCTACCGAAAGGTCAGCTTACGACTCCCCCGGCGCAGCTCGCTGTGGGCCAAGCTGGTTTTTAATTAACTCCTTCAATTTAAATGTCAAACATCCTGAAAGTTATCAGGAGCTCGGCTGCACCTGTTAATGCAGTGAAACATGGATTGATGAAGGACTGCCTGCTTAGAATAAGGACTTTTATTTTGAATTTGGATGTTTTCAGTATCTAAATGAGGCTTTTCATATATGCTTCAGAAGCTCAGCAGGTAAAGATGTTGATCGGCCAGTATTTATAGCTGGTACATCTGTGACTGGTGCCAGTATCAGCAAGATAAACATCATCAGTCTGTTAACTGTCAGACACACAGTCACTGCTGCTCTTCACCTGTCAATCCAAATGAACTGAATCATTTAGATATTAATGAAATAAAGCAGCTGAGCAGGAGGCTCGTACACCAGCATCTGTGGGGGTGTCTTTTCTGCCACGTGTGTCTGGCCTGATGTTCTCCTGTCGTTCGTTTCTCTCCAGGTGAAAAAGAACAGCTCCCCTCCCCTCTCCCTGTATGGCCAGTTACTGTGGCGGGAGTTCTTCTACACCGCGGCGACCAACAACCCACGCTTCGACAAGATGGAGGGGAACCCCATCTGCGTCCGCATCCCCTGGGACAAGAACTCAGAAGCGCTCGCCAAGTGGGCCGAAGCTAAGACAGGTTTCCCCTGGATAGACGCCATCATGACCCAGCTGAGGCAGGAAGGCTGGATCCATCACCTGGCCAGGCATGCGGTGGCCTGCTTCCTCACCAGGGGGGACCTGTGGATCAGCTGGGAGGAAGGGATGAAGGTCAGGATGCGTTCAGTGTGTTTTAATCTGACACGAGGCGCTCACATCCCATCATCTGTTCAGAGGAAGCTGCAGCTAAAACTAAAAAAAGAGATTTAAATATATTCTTCGCTGCTCTCTGAGTCAGCAGGATAATCTTACATTTTAGACAGATCACTGCAGCAGAGTGAAGAGAAGTGTGTGAAGAGTGAGCCGCCATCATGTTTAAAGAGGCGTCACAGTCCATCACTTGAGCTCTGAAACTGAAACTGAGCTAATTCCAGTTATTAGGAGGGATCGTCTGATGTCTGAAGTCCTGTTAAGTCTTATTTTACTTATTTTTCTGAGTGGTTCAATCCTCAAACCCTCCATCACCAATCAAACTACACCTCATCTGGAGTAATGGGTGACGAAGCTCCCTGTTTCAGTCAAACTTCTCCTTAAGATAGATAGATAGATAGACAGACAGACAGACAGACAGACAGACAGACAGACAGACAGACAGACAGACTTCATTTATCCCAAGCTGGGAAATTGCAGTGCAGCAGCAGCATTACACACACTGAAATAAGTGAAAATAAGACTATAAAGAACAAACTATACATAATAAAAATATAAAAATAGCGAGCAGTAAAAAGATTATATTCATATTAATAAAATAGCCAAATAGTAAACAGTAGTAAAAAGTATTGCACAAAAAAGAAAAGTATATCAAATGCAAGTGAATATCGAAATAAGAATATCAAAAGCAATTGGAAAAGAACAAACTATATATAATAAAATATCAAAAGCAAACAGTCGTGGTAAGAAGTATTGTATTATTATTATTATCTTCAGCTGTTATTGTACAGTGTAATAGCATGTGGCAGGACAGATTTCCTGTATCTGTCCCTTCGACAGCGGAGCTGTAGCAGCCTGTGGGAGAAGGTGCTCCGCTGTCTGTCCACTGTGTGATGGAGAGGCTGCTGATCATTGTCCATGATGGATAACAGTTTATTCAGCGTCCTCCTCTCCACCACAGTCTCAAAAGACTCAAGTCTGAGTCCGAGTACAGAGCCGGCCTTCTTGATGATCTTATCAAGTCTGTTGGTGTCGCTGGCTCTGATCTGATGCTAATGATCAAACATTAGCAGCCGATGTCGGCTCTGGGGTTTTTAATGTTAAATGGAGCAAAAATCTGCATCATTTTCCACCTTTTCATCCAGAGCAGAGTTTGTGTTGCATGACAGACAGAGGCAGAGGAACGTCTGCAGGTGGATAACGTGCCGTCCTGGTGTTGCAGGTCTTCGAGGAGCTGCTTCTGGACGCGGACTGGAGCGTGAATGCGGGCAGCTGGATGTGGCTGTCCTGCAGTTCATTCTTCCAGCAGTTTTTCCACTGCTACTGCCCCGTGGGCTTCGGCCGGCGCACCGACCCCAACGGGGACTTCATCAGGTGGGTACCTTTCCCGGCATCGCCCCTTGGTGCCAACTGCTGACCCTCCACCTGGATGACACCCTTCCTCCCCCCGTCTCTCTGGACAACACACATTCAGGCAAACACTGAGTCAGACATGCAGGCAGACGCAGGAACACAGGACAGACGTGTCAGTCATCCTTCAGTCAGTTCTAGTCTTGTATCATCTCATAGAACTTGTCCCACACACACACACACACACACACACACACACACAGAAGCAGAGAGAGATGGAGGGATCAAGGGGTCACCCCATCCAGATCTCTGGGTAAGTGACTGAACGAGAACCATCCTTCCTCCGCTCCTCGGCGCTTCAGTTTCTGGAATCAGGCTTGTGTTCTGTCATCATGTGTTCACAGTGAACTTCTCTGCGTTCCTTTGACTGTTTGTGAATGTCTCTTTGGTGCTCGTGGTATCTTTAGTGAAAACATGCGTAACTGTTGCCCCCAGATGAACTCTTCTGTCTGTGGATGTTCTCTGTGTTTGTTTTTGGGGGATTGGTGGAACAGTTCAGCTATCCCCCTCCTCTTTGTAGATTGTAGATGATTGCTTTTAAGGTGATTGGCCGTTCTCGCCCCCCGCCCCCTCACCCACCCAGGCGGAGCCGGGCCGCCGGCCAGATCTGCCTCGGATGGAGGTCGGGGGCCGAGTTGAGAAATCGGTGGCGATTTGTTTTTACTTACCTGTGCACCCCTGAGGGACGGGACTTTGCTCGTGCCCCAGCGGTACCTTCTGGGCGGGTTTGTAACTCGGTGGCGTCTCATTTCGTCAAAAGGGATTCTGGCCGCTTGGTAGGAAAATGCAAACGCCTCGCCTGCATTCGTTAGGTAGGGGACTATAAAGCATTCCCCAGAGGGTGGTGAGGAGAGGCGTTGGACCAGCTGTTGCTCTGCCGCCGCGGTGAACCACGGCGGGCGCCCCGGTACTCGTTACCTGTGCCGTGCCGTGGGAGCCGGTCCATTGTCCAGGCGCTGGGCAAAGCCCCTCGTCCCGCCCTTTGTGAAATGTTCAGTGGTGCTCTGCTTATGTGAATGCAGCCTTGCCGGTTCAGGTGGACCTGGAGCAGTGGCTGGTTAAACACACACACACACACACACACACACACACACACACACACACATTTTATTTTATTAGCACTTCTGTCCAGCACACACATGCAAACAGCTGCAGCACAGAAAAACAGGCCTGTCATAGTTATCAGTCCTTAACCAATAGAATCGTTCCCATTCACCTGTATGAAAACAGCTGGATGAGGCTAACAGACATGTCACATCTCCACGTCTTTGTCCTCTGTTTCAGGGGCTCGATGTTAGTGGATGGATTCTTTTGCCCGTTTTCTCTAAATTTGGTTCAGATTTGCACCACATGTGGATGGAAACCTGCCAGAAATGTCCAAAAGTGTCATTTACATTTATGTGTTCCAACATTCGAGCCAATAAAAGGCACTTTTCCTTCATACGGTCTGCGTGTATTAAACCAATATTAGGCTTAGACTGAAATAGTTGCATAAATGAACATAAAAAACATTTAAATCATCAAATCGTCAACTAAGATTTCATGATCGTGGCAGCCCAGAGTCAGTGAGAAGGTGTGAACAGATGCACGTTTGCTTTAGGCAAAAGCACAATATTCAAATATTCTGATGAAACAAGTCGAACAAAAAACAAGAGAGATGCACGCACACACGCACACACGCACACACACACACGCACGCACACACACACGCACACATGCACACACACACACGCACACACGCATGCACACATGCACACGCACACATGCACACACACACACACACACACGCACGCACACACGCGCACACATGCACACGCACGCACGCACACACACACGCGCACACGCACGCACGCACACACGCACACACACCACCCGCTGTCCTCTGCAGGGCCGCTTGTTACTGGCAGGTCGCGGATCTTCCTTGCTAAAGGGTTGTCGTCCCTTTTGTTGAAATGAGGGGGCCCTCTAGTGGGTCAGCCCAGAGTGTGGCGCTGTGGTAGTGGGAGGGGACAGTCAGTCAGACCACTTAAAAGACAACCACCACAGTCTGAGGGACAGGGGGAGCAGGCATGAGCTCTTTTCTCAGTCCACCAATGTCTGATGGGGGTTGGGGGCCGGAGCTGTGAGGTACAATGGAAGACTTCTGTCATCGTTAGAAACTTTCAGTTTTATTTTGATCAGTCTCTTTTTTTCTACGCTGACGAGGACGCAGGGTGTGAAGGCCGAGCTTTAAGAAGAAGAGACGTGCAGACGTTTTCTGGGGGGGCTGTCCTCAGCCAGTCCCTGATGGAGGGTCAGCCAGTTCCAGACCAAAGGCCAATCAAAGACTAGCAGATTTGTTTTTTCTACGGAGTGAAAGACAGAAGCAACAGATCTCTCGATGGCAGAACTTTTCCACTGTACACCTGCTCCGGTCGGGGTGGGGGGAGGGGGGGTCAGGGGTCAAGACACTCTGCTTTCTAACCGCGTGTTACAGTAGACGTCTCCTAGCATCATCAACCCAATCGGCAGCGATCGGGGGCGGTCTCCGTAGAAACCGGAGCGCCGTCCGTCGCGTGTGCGTCCACGAGGCCGCACCCCCACCCTCTGCCTCTCAGCGCTGCACCTCTCGCCCCCCCTCGTCTGTCCCGTCTGTCTCCCCTCCTCGGACTCGGTAAGGTCGGACCAAGCGCAGTAGGTAGGTGGCTTCTCTTTGTCACATGGAGCAAATCCACGGCCGCCCGGGGGAGGAAACGGCGGCGGCGGGCCGGAGCGGTGTTGGCTTGTCACAGTCAGGGTTTCATTGGCTCACTTTCTGTCTGCGGTGTGGCTGCTATCACACCAACTTACAGTAAATGTTGTCCGGGACCACAGACCCTCGTTGTGAGCTGAAGTCCTCACGGTGCACTGCGATGGTAACTCCCGTCAGTGCCCGAACCGCAGACGTCCACAGTGACTCTGTACATGTACTCTCATGTAGCCATACATGTCGTGGTTGTTTGTAGCTTTCATTTTCCATAATATTTGCAAGCATGAAGTGCTGGAGACCAGCATGCCCCTGTCACTTACAGGACATACAGAGGCTGTAAGATTAAAACTGAAAAGATTCGGTCAAAATGTTCTCAACAAGAAAAGACTCATCAGACAGATTCTGTTAAATGTGACCGTTAAAACATGATGCATGTCAAACTGTTTGACTTTTGACTATTATGAGATATTTATTTCTCATAGCAAACTCCTATGAGATGTTTCTTCCTCACCTGAATGAAAAGAATAATGTCTCTGTCATCACTCCTGCCCCCTCCCGATTTACTCTGAACCTTCCTCGTTCTGTTGACACGAGCCAGCAAATCTATGTCTCCCTGTGCTGCCAGACGATACTTACCTATCCTCCGAGGTTTCCCCGCTAAGTACATCTACGACCCGTGGAACGCCCCGGAGTCCGTGCAGGCGGCCGCCAAGTGCATAATCGGCGTCCATTACCCGAAGCCCATGGTGCACCACGCGGAAGCGAGCCGGCTCAACATCGAGAGGATGAAGCAGATCTACCAGCAACTTAGCCGATACAGGGGACTGGGTAAGAGATCGATAATTAACATCTGATAATGGGAAAAGTAGCTGAGCGCTAGCAAACGAGTGTTTTCATGGGTCCATTGACTCGTGCCAGCAGGTATATTTTCCACTCGTGAGGCTATGTGCTTGTAAAAAAAACGATGCTCGGTGGTTGGATTTTCACATCTACTGGTCCCCTCGGCTCATTCAGTCAGCAGTCGGCATCTGAACGTTTGATGGAGCCCTGGATACGCGGGCCATGCATTCACACCGTGTGGTCAGTCAGATGAAGCCCCAGCTAGCCGTCGCTACCCTCAGATTAGCTGCTGTCAGTTTGGTGGCGAGATGCTAGCTAGCATGATATTCATGTGCAGTTTGTTCAATATGAGGGTGTTTAAAATAGTGGATTTCTTTCCTTTAATCAGTGGGCAAAGGCTAACGAGTGTTTAGGCTCTATGTTAGCAGTGTACCTAGCAGAAAGACACAGGAAGGCTAATATTAACCTTCAGTGTACGGGTCACTTTCCTCACATCGTGCAGGCCTCATGACAGACGTGCTAATTGTTTTCCTTCCTCAACTATTTCAAATCCAACATTGTTTACATCCATGGTCACTAGCCAACAGTCTTCTTCTCTGTCCTTGCCTGCATGTCATGGTGCCCCCTGTTGGAATAGTGTGGCAACATTGGTAGGACAGAGTATTGTGTTGCTTGTGCATGCATTTATAACAGCATGCTAATGTTCGCCGCGGGAGTTTTCAGGTGCAGTGCAGTCGAATAGTTTCTCTGCATTAAATAAACTGCAAAGATGACGAGAACCAAACCAGTTTTTCCCAACATGGAGGATGTTTGTGTTCCGAGGAATTGTAAAATATTTCTTCAAAATACGCTTCCTCTCTTCTCAAGGTAGAAAAGCAAAGTGATTATGCGTTTGTGTCTTTCAGGCCTGCTGGCATCAGTGCCGTCCACCAATGGGAATGGAAATGGAGGAATGATGGCCTACTCTCCCGGAGAGCAGCAGCCAGGGACCAACAACAACAGCAACAACTCACACCGTGAGTCAGTTTGATGATAAACCGGTGGAAATACGGTCGGTCATAGAAATGTTGTAAATCTACAACCAGTCACACGTCTGTGTTCAGTGCCTGGAGTGTCGGGGAACTCTGTCGCCACGGGTAACGGCAGCGGGAGCATCCTACTCAACTTTGACAATGAAGAACAGACCAGGCCGAGCAGCGCTGGACAACAGCAACAACGACTGCAACCCCTCCCGCAGCAGCAGCAGCCGCAGCAGCAGCAGCAGCAGCAGCAGCAGCACGGTACGCCACATGCAACTGGTGTTTCCTGTTAGCACGTCTAGCATTTTACATTCAGTCTGTGTATCGAAACCCTTCCCACCACCACCACAATGCTATTGTTGGCATTCCTGACTGCACCTAGCTTCTGCATTTTACAGCGTCCTCATGCAGTCAAATCCTTCATCCAATCACGTGCTCACAAAGTGTTGACCCTCGCTCCATCCTCGCTGTGAACCACTGAGCCTTTCAATCATGACACTATCACCTGTTAATCAACCTGTGATCCAAACAGGTGTTTTTGGACCAGATATTCATATCATATTCAAATCAATGAATGTATTGTTTGACCTGTTTAGCGCTTTCAGCTGAGTGTTAAGTAACTTATTATATAATGAGTGTGTGACGGGGAACTTCTGAGCTCAGAGTGTCTGTTCGATGCGTTCGTTGCAGGTTACCACTCACTGCCAGACGCCAGCCAGACCATCACCAGCAGCTTACTCTACCACGAGTTCGCTGTGCCTCAACACCCAGGTAGGAAACAGGATCCGCTTCCAAATGAACCTCCTGCAGTTTTTAATCAATCACCAGTTTGTCTTTGATTAACAATAAATCATAGCTTAGTATAAAAATAGAATTGAAGATGGAGAAATCAAGGCATTTGTCTGGTGTGTGTGTGTGTGTGTGTGTGTGTGTGTGTGTGTGTGAATGCTGCCACAAGAGGGCGACTGTGTTCCTCCACATTAGCATTCACCTGCGTCAGGTGCTCAGATAATGATGCCGTTTGTGTTCTCCCCTGCTGCGACATTCAGGACTCCTTCTGCACACCAGAGGTATCACAGGAAAGAGGGAGCGCGAGTCGGAACGCGAAGGGTCGGGGGAGAAAGATCCGGCGTCCTGCTCCGTTCACAAGATGCAGAGGCAGAGTGCTGAGGTCAGGCTCCTCTTCATAGCACCCAGTGTCGTTAATGGCACTTTAAAGTCACCCTGTGGCTCCTGTGCTATTAAAACTGTCCGGATGGCTCATTATGGGATGAAAATGTGGTCTGTATGTGTTTGAGAGCTCAAAGCTTTTGGATATTGTTGAAATAATCCAAAAAGAAGAAGCTGAATTTTACATATTTTGTCTCTATGAACTTAAAGGAGGCTTTAGTTTCATCTTTGTCCACAAGTCCATCAAACAGCCAAAACCAACAATGATCCAGTCTGTATCTGAGCGCTTTCCTGCCTTCAGAGCTCATGAATTCATAGTTTTATTTTGAAAATGTCCCGTTTCCTTTTCAGAACTGCTGGTCTGTAGTTTTTCACCAAATGTTACTCAAAACAGAGGACTTTGGGTATTTGTTGGGAACTATTTTCAGCGGTGGATTGATCCACGTTTGCTGCTCTTGTGAGTATTTGGGGCTGCAGGACGGTGAAATATCAGATATGTGAGAGTTCAGCTCGACTGGTGATGCCTGTTCACAGGATCTTGTTGGTTTTGGTCATTTCACAGAGTTCGTGGACGGTAAAATAAGGCAGCTCTTCAGTCTTCCTCTTGAATATTCCAGTGTTTTACCGTCTTTTGTCCTCAAACCTGCATGACAGGAGGATTTATTGCAGGACTGTTGCATTAGGCTGCATTAGTTTTAGCCAGGTGTACCTAATAAACCGGCAGCTGAGTGTAGACCATGACATAATATTTTAACACCTTTTGTAATTTGATATCTTGTTGTATTAGAGCGACGCTGCGAAGGAATGAGCAGAACTGCTGTTTGTCTGGTTTTTGCATCAGTGTGATGAAGCACCTGTTGACCGCAGCGTGGGGGGGGGGCAGTGTCCTGCTGCACCGTGCCACATCTCCCCCCCGCCTCACTCTTCTTAATGAATTATAAATGTGATTGTTGAGGCAGTGCGAGCAGTGAGAGTTGTTTATTGTTAAAGCTTCACGCCGCCGTTGACAAAGCAAACAAATGAGAGAGTTCAGGCGTGTCACGCCTCTGTGCCCCCGCTGCAAAGCAAACACTTTTCATCATCACACAGTCTATTGGCAGCACAGAGTCGCCTGTGTAAATGTCAGCCTGTCATGAGGTTGCCATGCTCACAATAAAAAATACAAAACAGACGTCTGGGTTCAGGGCGCGAGCTATGCAAAGCAAAGGTTAGAGCGAGCGTCGGAGAGGAAAAGACGAGTCACGTCCTCTCTGCAGAATGTGAAAATGAGCTGTGCAGGTTTTTCTCTGTGTGAAACCCTCGTTTCTGATCCTCTCTGCAGACCACCTAGAGCAGGCGACACCGCCCGGATGCACATCGCAGCCACCGTCCGGCCAGCGGGGAGAGAGGAGATCCCAACCTGTCCTCCGAACGCTCGCGGCTCCGCCGGCTCCTCTTCAACTCAGTGCATCTAAAACCGCTCTCCCTCTTTACTGTCAGAAATTCCCCGGGGTGCGAACACAAAGGTGAAAATGTGATTTCTGACAGGCGCGACCACCTGAGAGGAACGTGCACAGAAACAAAACGCCTCAAACTTACAGCTCGACAAATTATTTGTACAAAATGAAAATAAGAATAAAAAACTACATTATTGTCTTAAAGCTGCTGCCACCAGCCAGGAAACATGAACTCTGCAGCAGCTGTAAATAGTAACGGGATGTTTCGCCTCCGTGTCCTTCAGTCGCCTCGTTAATGTGAAGCCAGGCTGATGTGCGGGGGTTCGCAGAGAGCTCGGTGCTCCAGCTGTGCAGCGTGAGCGTGCTCGCTGCTCCGTCTCACGGTGTCATCACCAGCATCACCACCACACCTGTGACCGCTCAGGCTCACTCACTGTTTCTCCCGTCGGTCAGAGCGCACATTGTAAATAAGATCATTCTGTTTTTAACGAAAAGAAGGACGAGCTCCCCTCGTCTTCAGACCGCCTGACTGACCCCGATGTCTCCGACCCAAAGCTCGCGGGTGTTCGCGCTTATGGCCGCGAGAAAATTCTTCCGCAGATATTTAGATAATCGGGTCACTGTTTCATCTTTCAAAGCAAACTGCCAAACATCTGCCGGTTCCAGCTTCCAGAGCGGAACGATTCGCTGCTTTTCTGGAATAAATGATCGTAGATAATCGGAAATATTGGACTTAGAGTTCAGCGTCATGTGATCACTTCCTGTGGACGAGCTGGGACGTAGAGAGTGGAATTATGGGTGATAGTTTGTAGGAAGTACCGTGACGTCTGTGAGCTCATCAGAGGAGACAGAAAGTAAAACTCTTCTTCATCGTTAGCGTCGCTTCGTCATCCTCACATTGTTTCCCTCGTTAATAACCGCGTGCAGATCGGCGCTGTGGTCTTTAAGCGCTCAGCTCACAGCTGCTGACCGAGTCCGTCACATTTTCACCTCTCTGTTGCCCCCGCTGATCTTCATCGTTTCCAAACGTCTCAAAACGCCTGAAGGAGTGAAGAAGCGGTGACTTTTGAAGTTTCTCGGAGGCGTCCGGGATTGTTTTTGCTGTACAAACAACCAAAAAAGGCAGTTTTGGTTTGGGAGGATGTGGTCGGAGGTGACTTCTGTCAGAACACGAGGACAGAGAACGCGGCGCCAGGCGAAGCTCCTCCTCTTCTTTTTTAACAGACTGTTTGTTAACCAGTCAGAACAAAAGAAACACAGATCATGACCTCACATGACCAGACAGCAGTTAAATGCTCCATTCATGAAACCGACGAAGACTCGTACGAACACGAACACGCCGATAAAACCAACGAACGGAAACAAAACGAGAACAACCAGAAAAAGACGCGAGACGAGACGAGTCGACGTGGTGACGAGCTGGGCGACGAGATCAGGTGCAAACTCTCAACATCTCTCTTTTTTTAAGATTTCTTATAAAAACCAAAAAGTTGCAAAAAGGAAAAAAAATCAAAGCTGAGTCGACACGTTAGCGGACAGGTGACAGGTGATCCAAACGAGCTGATTCTGTCAGCGCAGCAGAAACCAACATTCCCCAGAAACAAGCGAGCCTCCCGACGAAGGATCCCTACACCCGCCGCGGCCGCCGGAGACGCTCTGCGACCCCGACACGTGGCGAGAAGGGTCGCGAGAGGGTCGCTGTCGAGTCGAGAACGGGAGGACTGTGACAGCATTGGACAGATGAAGCTGGTGTCTTACCTTATAGGTCCCATCCACCCTCCTCCATCACCTCCTCCATCACCTCCTCTATCACCTGTACTCCTGCTGAGCTGAGCCAGAGAATGTATGATTCCCCCTGTGACACCCACCCAGCAGCCCCCCTGACACACACACACACACACACACACACACACATACGCACACACACATGCACACACACATACGCACACACACACACACACACATACGCACACACACATGCGCACACACACGCACATACACATACGCACATATACACACGCACACATACGCACACACACATGCACACACACGCACACATACGCACATATACACACAAACACACCTAAACACATACACATTCGGTCACTCACACACACACACACTCACACAAACACAACCTTCTGAATGGTTGTACAGGAGAGAAGTGACGTCTGCTGAAAGCCCCAATCTGCCGTCCGACTCGGTTCAGTCGAGTCTTCTCTCGCCGTCTCGCCGACTGGCTGCCGCAGCGGCGTCCCGTGACATTTCCGTTTGGCCTACCCCGTCGATGCTGTGACGGTTGGACCACCATCGCGCCCGAAGGCGTCGAGGCCGCGGCGGCCGGTCGAAGGGTTTCGCAGATTGGGGCTGCAGGTGTCGCTCTCCTGACAAAGTTCTGGTTTCAGTGGCGCTGTGACGACTCGTGTCTGTACAGTACTCGATATCTGTTCATCCGTGATCACACCGGCTTCAGGACTCACGTACAGGGTGGGGGTTAGCGGGAGGGAGGTGGAGATAGAGTATTGTAGTGTTTCTGTATTATAATTCTATATATTCTCAAGGGGATTTGAGCATCGGTAGTTTTTTGTAGCTTTGTCACTATGGAAACAACAAATCGAACCAAGTTTTTATTCTCGCTTTTTGTTTGTTTTTTCTGTCGTTGTTCCTCCTTCTGTGACATGAAGGTGAAACCAGATGCCATCTATCATCTCTGTGATATTATGCTCTTTTCTGTCTCTCCTTGTGTTGTGAAAGGCTTTTCTTGTGCTCAATCAAGTTCATGACGGGAAATTAAAATTGTTACAACCTGACATCCTTTGACTTCGTCTTCTTCGTTCGTGTCGACGCTTCACTCAGGCGCACGCGCCAGTTCTGCATGAGCACATGCACACTAATATTCCACTATTGAGAAATGTGAAACGGCAATGTTAAAAAAAATCTGAAACAGCTGGATGGATTTTAAATGAATGGAGCTTTTTCTGATGAAGACACGTGGATGCTGATGTTATTCAGGGTTTAGGAGAATCCTTTGGACGTGTGTGCAGCACATTCAGAATGTGCATTTGCATGGCACAAAAGAAAAGTAATGATGATGATAATGATAACAATAAGAGCTTTGGGAGGTGCCACTGCAGGAAGGATTTCTGCTGGCTGTGCTGGAGCTCGGGAGCTTTACATGAACTCCTTGTAGTTGGGTTAAATATGGACTTTAGTGTTAGCACGCAGTGTGTTTGTGCTAATGTTTGGCTCTGGGTCATTATGGTGACATTTCTCACTATTTTCAGAAACACATTGCATTTCCACTGCATCAGTAACAATAAGCCAGTACTGATATACGACAGTATTGCACTCACAGTGGGGGGGTTTCACTGTTTTAGTGCTTTAATTGCCTGATTATAGTTACATACCTTCAGTGCAGGACTAAAGGTATGTGGTGGTGGTACCTTCACTGAAGTTGATGATTAGAATACTTTGTGCCTGTGTTTGTGCTCTCAGCTGCTCCTCCTCTTCGTTCCTCACTGACATAATGCACTGCCGTGCCCCTAACTCTAACCTAAACCCACCACAGGTAAATGCCTTCCCTAAGCTTGAGCTTAATCCTAACCTAACTCCTGTTTTATGCAGAACCGTCCTCACCGAGGCCGGCCTCACAGCGAGAGGTTTAATGAACGTTAGTTTAACCACGCCAGCTCTCTGTCTGTGAGTCAGCAGATAGAAAGCATGCAGCAGCAAATCCAGACGTGTGAAGACGGATTCATGGTCGGTCATTTAAGCTGTTTTCAATCAACGAATTCCAGATCAATCTGAGGGAATTTCTAATGTGGCGTCCCCCACGAAAACTGCCTGCATGGTAAATTGACTCTTGTCCAGAGGAGCGAAACTCGTCAGCGGCCCCTCAAAGTCGGCTGAGACAGGCGGAGCCGGTCCTTCTCCACGGTCTAATGAGGATGATTCTGTACTCTTCTGCATCTTGTCATCCTTAGATCATCACTAAAATATCACACGCAACCAAATGAGGGGAAGAAGGTTCAGAGAACTGTCGACGTTATTCAGTCATCGTTTCACTGTCACAACAGTATTTTTCCTACAGAAAGTGCCATCATTCACAGCTGGGGGACAAACCCTGACTTCAGTATCCATGAAGTTAACATGACTGCCTGCACACACGAAGAGGAAGACACGATATCTGTAGTTCTTCAGATGATGGGGGGGGGGGGACCACGACGGCGCTCATGTGTTAGCAGCTTGACTGACAGGGGTCCACTGTTTTGTTCAGAACATCTCAGCAACTATTTGACAGATTGCTATGACATTGTACAAACATACATGGTGACCAGAGGATGAACCCCCCCCCCCCCACCACCCCCCCCACACACACACACACACACACACACACAGTCTGCCCAATGTAGCACATTGCATGTTAGCATCATTGTGAGCCAGACGAAACAAAGCTAAGCTAAGTGCAGACAGTTTTGTCTCTTGGCTGAAGTTTTAAGGTGCTCTGCGTGTTTTGTTGCGTGACGTCTCGTGCTGACAGGAAGCCACGTCACGTGGTCGTACACCAGATTCAACAGAAGTCTTTGAGTTGAACACTTCTTGTAGTTTCATTGTGACGATTTGAAAAAATGCTAATTAAAAATTTTGCTGGGATTGTTGCAATTAAATAAATTCTTGAAATCAGAAATCCTTCGAGGTCCTGACTTGACAGAAATATGAACTAATGTTACGGCTCTGAACACTGAGTTTTATCGACCTGGGAAACTAAAATTTAAGAAGGCTTTGGCAGGTTCAGCGTGGTTCTTTCAGGTTAAACCAACACCTGTGATAATTTTAGCATTCTGGTTGCTCACATTTTGTAGTGATATTAAATATCTTTGAAGTGTTTCCCACCAAACTTTTATTCTTGCCAGGTCTAATGAAACTGTTTGGTTGCACCATCCTCGAGGCTGTTCAAGGCAGGTTTCAACACAGCTTTCATAATCTGACGGCAATGACACATCTGCTCTGTCTTCACGTACAGCAGGTGATTAAAAATCAGGAAGTTGGAGACTTGCATGTTTGGATTTGGTTGTGCCATTACAATCCACAAATAGAACTGACCTCATCACACCTGAGACAGGAAAGTGGAGTTACTCACCGATTTACGAAGCAGACAGCAAAACCAAAAATAGCAAAATAAGTTTATTCACTGTTGTGGAAAGTTTTCCCGGTCTGCCTAAAGAGAGCCAAACAAACCGCTCTGAAAAGCAAGTAACGTGCACGAAGTGTTTAATCTGCATAGAGAGGAGACACAGACACAGAACCACACGGTTCAGAGTTGTGCTCTCTGTTTTCACCCCATTCTCATACCCTGACATGCCTCTGGTCTTTGGTTGAACTTAGCAGAACTGGTTTAACAGATGGCAACAGGAAAACTGTTGTGTGCAATAAAACTTGATGGTGTCCTGATCTCAGGATTTTGCAGCCAGGTATAATTTCCTCGTGCCGTTTGCTCTGAACCCAGGGGGTTAACTGCAGTGGGGTTGTAACAGCTGATCATCCTCAATACAACAGTGAAACAGCTCAGACTACAGATCAACTACATAAAAATAGGAAAACAAAATAGAAAAGTATAGAAACGTGAAAACTCCATCACATCACGTAGCAAGTTTCAACTGTGAGGCGATGCAAAGTGATGCACGTGAAACATAAATGCATTAAATTAAGAGTGAAATAAAATAGAAGATGAAAATAAGATTAAAAGAATAAACCAGAATAAGAATTCCAGTGCAACTACAACTACTGATGGCAGCAGGGGCCAACAGGCTGGGGGAGGACGTGGCTCTGCATACACCTCGCCTCTGAAAAATGTGGGGGTGCAGGGAGACGGACTCGGTGGTCTTCCTCTCAGCTGTGTGTTGCAGGGACTCTGGATGGTGATGAAGCTGGACAGGACGCTGTTCTCTTCTGTTGCTATTTTTCTTTCCAGCTGCTATCACATGCTGCTGTAATACCCAAATTTCCCCGGCTGGTGATTAATAAAGTTTGATCTTATCTATAGAGGAAGGTGAGAATGGGCGCTGGTAGTCTGGCCCCCCTTTAGTCTCTGCAGGAAGTGAAGGCAGTGCTGTGCCTTCTTGGCTGTAGAGTCCAGTCCGTGCCTGGGTTGGTTTTACAGAAACTAGAGACTACAGACCTCAGCGGTCAGCCACGGCTTCTGGTCAGCACACGTGGTGATAGATTTCAAAACGTACGTCTCTCTGTCACAGAGTCTACGTACTCCTCTGCACATGTTCGTAAGTAGCTGCCCCCCTGAACACGTTCCAGTCTGTGTTCACGAATCCGTCTTGCAAGTGGTCTGTAGGCTGGGAGTAGCACAGATGACAGATAGGTGGTCTGAGTAGCCAAGGTTCCTTCCATAAAGTTCATGTGCTGGTAGAACTGGGGTGGTACGGCCTGTCAGTTGGCCTACGACAGTGAAGAAACCATCAGGATGGGCCACTTGTTGCTTACTGATGGTGTCAAAGAGCTTGTGCTGTGCCTGCATGGTATACCAAGGGCAGTGGCGTGCACGGACTTTTTGAAGGGCAGGGGCGAAAAGGAAAAAAAGGGCACATATAGCGCATCCTCGCCACTAAAGAGGGCATTTTAGCGCGTGTTTTGGCTCCAAGGGGGCACTTAAGGACGCATTTTGGAGTCCAAGAGGGCACTTTAGAGCGTGTTTTGGCTCCTGGGGGCACTTTACAGTGCGTTTTGGCGTCCAAGAGGGCACTTTAACACACGTTTCAGCTCCCAAGAGGGCACTTTAACACGCGTTTTGGCTCCCAGGGGGCACTTTAGCGCGTGTTTTGGCTCCCATGGGGCACTTAAGCACGAGTTTTAGCATCCAAGAGGGCATTTTAGCGCGTGTTTTGGCTCCAAGGGGGCACTTAAGGACGCATTTTGGAGTCCAAGAGGGCACTTTAGAGCATGTTTTGGCTCCCAGGGGGCACTTTACAGTGCGTTTTGGCATCCAAGAGGGCACTTTAACACACGTTTCAGCTCCCAAGAGGGCACTTAAGCACGCGTTTTGGCATCCAAGAGGGCACTTTAGCGCGCGTTTTGGCATCCAAGAGGGCACTTTAGCGCGTGTTTTGGCTCCCAGGGGGCACTTTAGCACGCGTTTTGGCATCCAAGAGGGCACTTTAGCGCGTGTTTTGGCTCCCAGGGGGCACTTTAGCACGCGTTTTGGCGTCCAAGAGGGCACTTTAGAGCGTGTTTTGGCTCCCAGGGGGCACTTTAGCACGCGTTTTGGCATCCAAGAGGGCACTTTAGAGCGTGTTTTGGCTCCCAGGGGGCACTTTAGCATGTGTTTTGGCTCCCAAGAGGGCACTTTAGCGCGCGTTTTTCAAAAACTGCCCCCCCCCCCCCCCCCCCCCCCCCGTGCACGCCACTGACCAAGGGTGTGCAGCTTCTGCTTCAGTGTCCATCGTGTGGTGGGTTGATGGTTCTGGTGGTACCATAGCTGTTCCAGTAACCCATGTCCAAAAGGGTCTTTTGGTTGTAGATCTGACAGGACAACAAACATTAATATGCAAACTAGCATAATTAGGGGAAGCCGGGGTGTGTGCCACCATCTTTTTACTACCTGATATTTTCATTCTGGCATCTGACTCCTTGGAGGATCCTTGGGACTTGGCGTGCTCTCTGCTGAGCCACAGCCAGAAGCTCCCTCGCTCTGCCCTCTGCTTGGACCTGGTTGGCTGGAGTTTCCGGTCCAGCTCCTGCAGCTGACTTCTACACGGTAGATTGCTTCCATCTGTCTTCTGTGCATGCACCCGCCAGCTTCCTGTGCTTCTCCTTCTTCCTCTCAAATGCTGCCTCCGTTTCCTTCTCCCACGAGACAGTGAGCGCAGCCATCATCAGCTCCTCTGTAAGCTCGCCGTGACCACCCTCCTGGAAAATTCAAGGGTTGGTGGGACCAGTTCACCCATTACCAAAGCCTCACGTAGCGGCTTAAATTGCGATCACCTCAACAACAGCATTCAGGATGGACTCAAAAGTTAAAAACTGCGCCCACGGATGGCGAGGTCTTCACCACTGCCTCTCCAACATAGCCTTGTTTGGAAAAAACACGCTCCAGCTACCAATGAAATGAATCGGCCTGGCCTACAGGCAGGAGAAGGTGAGACTCGTGCTGAGAGCCTCACCTGATGCACCTGTGCAGAACACGCAGATTCCAGTCTGTACAGGGCGCGAGTGGAGGGCTGTCCAATCAGTCAGGCTATCAGCTAAAACAGTAGGTAGGTAGTTGCAGCCCAGAACAGGTGGTGGTCTTAGAAGTGACCAAACCGGAGAATGACACAAGATAAACACGCACCTCAGGCTTGCTCACCTTTGACTATGTGCAAGTAAGTGGAGTGGTCGTCCAGCAGTCGACTCCATCATCAAAAAGGCCCAGCAGAGGTTCGGCCTGCCTCAGGACCTGCTGATCCAGTCATCCGGTCTGTTCTCTGCACTTTTCTGATCCGGTTTGGATCGGACCACGGCGGACTGTCGGGACCTCCATTCAGGACTTGCACATCTCCAGAGGCAGGAAACAGGCAGGAGACATCACTGCAGACCCATCACAGCCTGGACTCGACCTGCTACGACCTACAACATATAAAATCATAAAAATCCTTATTTGTGTCCACATACTTGGCCAGAAAGGTGAGTCTGACTCAGGATAACTTGGTTGTCCATGTATGAAGAACAGGGCGTCGGGGTTTCCTGAATGGTGGCTTTGTAAACATACAGTATGTAGTTTTTTGGATTACTGACTTCGTTTTTCTCAAAATTCCCCAAATTAAACCCTTTTATTCCTCACTGGCTCGTGGTCTTTGCTTTTCATACATTCAACAGAAAATAATTTTAATTGTAGATTACAACAAGTCAGGGTTCATGTAACTGAATGATCAAATTTACAGCTTTATTAAGGTTAATCAGAGAAGTTAAACTTTATTGATCCCGTGAAAATTATGTTTCTACAGCCAGCAGTAATAGCAAGAATAAAGAAAGAAGCTAAAATCAGTAAGAAATAAAAAAAATTAACTTAGTTTGTTTATATATATATATATATATATATATATATATATATATATATATATATATATATATATAAACACACACACACACACACATACAAAGTGTATAGAGATAAAGTTGTCTTCAGAAGGATGGCTCAGTCTCTCAATGGGAAATTTTGAATTACACATGGTAGGATATGGATAATAAATAATAAAAATACAGTAGAGAATATATAACACAATGCAAATAATAAAATGTAATATTGGGGATATTAGTAATGATTAGATTAGATTAGATTAGACTTTATTGATCTCACAATGGAGAAATTCACTCTTACAGAAACTCTTCAGAACACACAAGGTGGGGGGGGGACAATAAGGGTGCTAATAAGAACAACAGGGAGAACTAGAACAAGGTGCAAATTAGCAACAACAGAGCAAAAAAAATGACAACTGTAAGAGTTTGAAGTGACTTTTTCCTGCATCTGGATGTTTATAATGAGAGAATAATGCAGTGATAGTCGGTCAGTAACCATACAAACACTTCTAAAAACACAGCCCCTCACTGCTCCTCTCTGTGAACCTCTGGCTGAATTCCCCTGCAGCTCTTCGTCTGCAGCTTTGCCGCTGATAACAGATGAGTTGTGTTTGGGTTCGTCCTCGTGAGTGAAAACTGAGGTGAGTCATGTGTTGGTGGCTGGATTGTCAGACTACACTTGAACTGAGTGACTGTTGTAGGCCGGAGACATTTACTTATTTTCATTTAAATGATGTTATTTCTGTCTGTGACTTCCGAAGAGGAAGTTCCACGTTTGTCCAGTGACTCAGGCAGCAAACAGTCATAAAGTGTGGGACTACTTTCCATGTGTGTGGGTGTGTGTGGAGGGATTCCCTGTCTCCCCACATTAAAATTAGAAATGCTGCTCCATGTAGATGAAGAGGCCAACGACACAGAAACAACAGCAGTGTGGGACCTTTCCACGCTCTGCTTTTAATTATGCAAAGCATGCGAGGTCTTCCCCAGGAATGGCCAAATATAATACATGTGAAAAGGTTGTAAAAACAGGATTACAACAACAACAAAGAGAACATGCGGCCTTGATGAAATGCCAAAGTGCAGTTTAATAACAGCTGCCACGCTTCCATTTTATCTCTCTGCCTTTAATCTTTGTGATCTCCTTGTCGTTCTGTGCTCTGTCCGTCATCGCTGCAGTCTCTGAGCTACACCAGGACTCGTTGTTGGAGCAATGCCAGGTCAGAAGTGAGGAGAGCGGGAGAAAGGCCCGACAGCCTGACTCACCGGCAGCCGAGTGCCAAGTTACAAAATCAACGCTTCAGGCAGCTTCACACAGCTCACAGGTAGGAAAATGTGTCCACCTCCACAATAAACAGCCCACAAAAGCTGAAAGACGGCCATTTTTCACCTCCGTACTCGTGTGCTGATCGTCAGGGTTTCACCCCCCCGGGCAGTTACCTTTGAAAACGCTGATTCATCACTAATGGAGTTGCTGTCAGCGACCTGATTATCGTGATGTCAGTGAGGAGAAGAATACAGAAGTGCCTCGGGGGAGTAACCGAGGAATTACATCCATAGCGGACAGTTACTGCACCTCACAATTTACATCCAATGCAAATATTCTACGCCAACACAGGAAGCGGTGTCCTGTAGTGAGGGGGGACAGCGTGAAGCGTCCTGCTGCCATGCAGAGTGCAGGACTGCAGACCTGCAGAGAACCGGGACCAATCTTGGCTTGGAGCAGTAACTCCCTGGAGTCTTCACTGGCTGCAAAAGACGAGCAGCAAAGGGCCAAGGCTGGGGGCCGAGGCTGGGGGCCGAGGCTGGGGGCCGAGGCTGGATCCTGGTTCCTTGTTGCTAAAGGAAAACTTTCAGATGGAAATTTTACATGAAGCAGCAGCTCCACTCACCCACATGTAATGACGAAGCAGTCAGTCCACCCTGCAGGTTCGTCACTGCTCACCTGTTTTCTTGTCCAGCACATTTCATTTCACACACACACACGCACACTACAGATGAGCAATAAAACTGAGACTTGGACCTAAAACTGAAAGTCGACTCTGAAAAAAGAATAAAACCTTCTCTCCATCTTTAATGTTACGCAATCGATCACGAAACTGCAGTGTGAAGTTATTTATTGTGTGAGGCAACAGCGGCTCATTTTACAGAAACCACAAGCAGCCAAAACTCTCCCCTCAGAGCATGTGATGTAAGACTAGTTTCAGAGGCACAGAGGAGCCAGGAGCTGCTCAAAATACTGCAAAGCACAACAGCAATCAATAATATGACTTAAATCAGTTGGAATAGAATCTGAAATCGGGGGCTGAAGGTCCTGAAGGTGCATAGGGGGCCTTTATTTCACTAAAATTCAACTTCCTGTTATCAGTTTCTCCTCCCGTCATCAATAACGATTGATAAAAATTGTGGTGCAGTGCAAGAGCTTCTCTGAGCTTCTGAAGGGAGGCCTGCGAGCCCCCGCTCTCCTGGGTTCAGATTCAGAGAATCAGCGGCTCTGACCAGTTTCCTAACAGTTTCAGTGAGTTATTCAACCATCACGTCTCATTTTGTCATGTTTATTACCTCATCATGTGTTGAGCTTTGCTAACGTCTTGCTGCTGGACGTGTGTGTGGTACATTGTGACGTGTTGATGGGATGTGAGCTGTACGCGCGCTGACGCTCTGCACAAATGGATAAATAAAGTTCTTTGAATTTGAATGTGAACAGAAACATTACACCAGTCTCAGGCTTGAATGAAATAACAGCAACTGCTGCCAGGGCCTAAAAGGAACCAGGAGGAAGTGGAATAATGCTGGAGTTGTTTGCGAGGGGGGGGCACACTGCAAGATTCTGGTGGAAAACAAATAAATATGTTGTCAGCAAACAGCTGCTGCTGGACCAGCTGTTTTTAGCCTCTTTGAACGTGTTGCTTTGGTGTTGCAGCTCATTTAGGACTCATTCAGGCTCCCTGCAGCAACATTTCCAGCCATCTCTGTCCAGCAAACCGGCTCTGATAAACCCCCCCAACACCCATCAGCAGTGTCAACAACTAGGTGAAGCAAATGTACATGTGCAGTACTTTTCCCAGCAGAGGGAGAACTGGACTCAGACGAGCGCTAATGCTGCTATGTGTCCGCTTCATGTGTAAACTGTTTGTGTGTAGCTGTGAGTCTCTGGTTTCTTCTTTTAGTCTGGCTACCTCTGAGCTGCTGCTTTTTATTTCCTAAGAAGTTTTGAGCAGAATATCTGAAAGCCTGGACAAGTAGAACCAAACTATCTGTGAATTCTGTTGCCTGAGAGCTGGAACCTGTCGGATCGGCTGGATGTGTGTTGAATATAAACTAAGAGCGCGCAGCTTCAACCACAACCCTCCTCAAATCAACCTGTACCTGCTTACTGTCCAAACTCTGCCACTGAAAGCTTTACCATCCATTTATTCTGTACTTATTGAGTAGTTCCCTTCATATTGACTTTCCACAAAACAGACCAGCTGAAGACAAAACAGGCGCGAGCATGAGACGGCGTAGGCAGCGGACTGGTCGCCACACGCCTGTTGACAGCAACAAGGGAAAGCCTGCCGCGTGGGCGTCCGTGTCAGCCTCCCCGGCTGAATTCAGAGGAACACAGGGCTCAGCGGTGAAAGCAGCGTGATTCCCTGCCACTCCTTCAGGAGAAATCCCTGCGAGTTTCCCCCGAGGCCGCGGAGGTTTATTGTACGGAAGCAGGAAACCAGGCGGCCGACATCAAGGCTTCAACTCCACATGCATTTGTCTGGTTATGTGTGCGTGTGCTACGCCACACTCGTGCTACTTCAGACAGTAATGACTTAAACAAATGAATGCATCTATAAATTAATCAAAGCTCCTATAAATTAGTAATCATTTAAAGTCACCTGTCACTCAAAAACAGGTTTTTCTTCTGGTTCCTCCAGTTGCATTTCTGGGCTTCACTGTGCAGAATGATGTGTGTGTGCAGTGTTTCAAAGACATCTTCCAACATGTCGTGGGGGGGGGCATGGTTTAACCTGTTATAATGGCTGTGTTAGGTTAGCTGAGGTCACTGCAGGTTTGGGTTGTAAGTAAAAACATAAATCTCTGTTTAAAAATAATTTATGGTTAAGTAATATAATAAACTTTATTTATATATTTATATCGCGCTTCTCTTTACAAAATACTTCACAAAATAAATGATCAAACCAGATAAAATGAGAAACGGAGGAAATAAAGACGATTAACGGAACGAACAGGTGAAACATTTGAATAACTGTGAATCCCTGATTGATGACAATAAATGTATGATTTTTAAATGACCTGCAGACAAACTTAGTGCAGCCAAAACAGAGGAATGAGACAGACAAAACACACACACACACACACAAACAGTGACAGTATACTGTCGGCTGTGGCTCATGATGAACCGCCTCCATTGATTTCCCCTCGATGCAAATGTGTCTTTAGTCACTGCGGTGATGGACTATAAAAGCAGCTAACCTGCACTGAGGGAGGTAGACAGCTCAGCTGTGTGGCAGAGGTTACCACCCAACCAGACGACGCTCACAGAAGACAAGAAGGAGGACGCCTCGCGTTTCACTCTCATTTCACGGCATTCGTTTCAGCGTGTCAGCCTCAGCATGAACTTCACTTCTCTGCTGGTGAGTCGATAATTAAAACAACATCAGATGACGGACGAGCTGTTTGTGGCTGCTGCACGCAGCAGAGTACCGTCAGACGGGATGCTTTCTGCCTCCAGAGAGAGGTCAGAGGGAGCAGTGATTCAGCCCAGCAGGACGCCTGAAAACAAAGGCGTGCTACACCTGAAAGTTTAACTTTAACTGCAGAAGTTATTAATACACAAAACCTGGGAAGCTGTTTCATTCAGAAGGGTGATTCGCTGATCTCAAAAAGTTCGACTCTAATGTGCTGCATCTGTGTATCTGTGCGTCAAGGTTTTCCTCGGACTGATGGCGACAGCGGGCAGCAGCCCTGTCTGTCCTGGTGAATGTGAAGATGCAAAAACACATCACCAGCAGTTCTTCAAACACATATGGGACCTCCAAAGCTCTTCAGTTGCACCCTGGAGCCTGCGGTGAGTTTCCCTCCTGTCGGCCAGGAAGGACGAGAGGAGCAGAGTTACTTTGTCGAAGCTTTTTTTAACGAGGGCTGCAATTAGTGCTGTGTGAATTCATGATATAATACACAATGTCTGGAAGTCACTGAGTCGATTTTCATGTTAAGCTTGCAGCAGGACTGAGAGCCTGGCTATGACTGAACAGAACTAGTTCAAATGAAGAGTTGCTCGACCGTGTGACAAATCAAAAGTGGTTATAATTGTTCCAAACAGCTGCTCTGCAAGTCAGCGAGTGTTGTTTAAATAAGGGAGAACAGTCTTTCCTGGACGTCTTCATGGTGTCGTACTTGATTATTCTCGAGAAAACTGACAGAAATAGTCGAGTCAAGATTGTAGAGAGAAGGCTGAAAGCCTGTTTATGAAATATGTTGGACATGAAATGATGTAAACTCATAGTGTGGTTTATTTGCTGTATGTTGAAGTGGTGGACGACTGCTGCTGATATCAGATCCACTGACACTAACTTTACTAAAGATATGGTGATAATTGCAGGTAATTTCTATAAAATGATAGAGGTCGATGCAAGCGCGGAGCAATAAGAGCTGAAATAATCTCTTAGTTGTGTCAGAACTTGAATGAAGTGCTGGAACAAGAAAATGTGTTAAAGATGAAATCCAGAGCTCACATCAACCAACCCTCCAGCCTTCCACGTACGCCTCCGTTTATTCACACATGTTTTGTTTTTCATTTGTTCAGTAATGACACTGAAGAGGGCAGGGAGCCCTTTCTCATCAAGTATGCTGTGTGCACCGACTGCACCGTGAAGAACATGATCGCCAAGCCCATCTACCTCGGCATTTCTGTCTACAAGGTGATCGTCCGCAGCAGCGGCTCCGTGTGGTGCAGGTGTCCCTACAGGCTGGCTGTGGGATGCACGTGTGTCAGTGAGCAGCAACAATGACCAGCGGACGTCAGGACCAGCATCAGTCCTTCATGTCGGAGCACTTAGAGTTACAGCAGCAGAGGTAGAAGAGAAAATAGTTAATATATAGGTCATATAATTAGGACTCACTTTTTCAGCAACAACCTAATTTTTACTATATAAATAGATTTATTTTATCTCTCTATATATTTTGATGTATTTATATAACTCCAACCTTTATGATAGGCTAAATAATAATTTAATTTCATTGTGGAAACAGTCGTAGCTGGAGTTATATGTGTGTCAGTGACATGAATTAAGTACAGAACATGTTTTTTTACATGTGATTTCATAAGTTGCTGAATTTTTGGCAGGGAATTTCAGATTGACGTGTTTTCACGGAGAATCTGGTTTTGTACACATCCTTTGCGAGGTGTGATATGCAGCATGTGTCAATCCTTTGTTACATGTAATATATAATCTGTAATGACAACACCACATCATATATTTGTGTTCAATACAAATGTGACATTATTTTGCATCATGTGCATCATAAAATGCTCGAGTCTACCAGACCCTTAATAAACTATTAAATTCAATCAGTGTGTTTGGACTTTGTGTGTCAGTAAGTTACAGACAGCAGACTATTCATACTATACATATACACTACTGTACTATACTATACTGTACTGTACTATACTATACTATACTATACTGTACTGTACTATACCATACATATACACTACTGTACTATACTATACTATACTGTACTATACTATACTGTACTATACTATACTATACTATACTGTACTGTACTATACTATACATATACACTACTGTACTATACTATACTATACTATACTGTACTGTACTATACTATACATATACACTACTGTACTATACTATAGTATACTGTACTATACTATACTATACTGTACTGTACTATACTATACTATACTATACTGTACTGTACTATACTATACATATACACTACTGTACTATACTATACTATACTGTACTGTACTATACTATACTATACTGTACTGTACTATACTATACATATACACTACTGTACTATACTATACTATACTATACTATACTGTACTGTACTATACTATACATATACACTACTGTACTATACTATACTATACTATACTGTACTGTACTATACTATACATATACACTACTGTACTATACTATACTATACTATACTATACTGTACTGTACTGTACTATACTATACATATACACTACTGTACTATACTATACTATACTATACTATACTGTACTGTACTATACTATACATCTACACTACTGTACTATACTATACTATACTATACTATACTATACTGTACTGTACTATACTATACATATACACTACTGTACTATACTATACTATACTATACTATACTGGGGCTGTTTTTGAAAAACAGATTATAAATCACATTAAACAGATTATAAACTTTTGCAGTTACTCATTACAATTGGGAAAATAATGGCAGAATAAATAATTCACATGTACTGAAATTCACATCAACATAATGTTATCAAAGTAACCACTGCACTATAAACAATCACCATCATTTATGTTTCATCATTCACTCATTATGACAAAAACAGCAGTAGTACTAATACAAATACAAAAGTCTTGGATTCAGGTTTTACTTATTTGTTTATCAGCAGAATGTACATGAAGTATGAGATGTATGAGTACACACTATGCAGAATGAGCCATGTCAGTGTTAAAATAGCACATTACTGGATCGTTACTACTGATGCATTATCATATGAGCAGTGATTTGCATGTTTGTAATATATATTCTGAGGCTTTTAAATTATATTCCATCCACTAATTCATTTGTCCACTGCTTTAACATTTACTGTTTCTCCATGTAAAGAATAAGTAGTAAAAAGGATGTGTCACCTGGAACATGACAATTAATCATCTTTTTACATTGATTAAATAACATAGTGTAGAAATGTGATTATTACTTTTATGAACTACTGAACAAATGATTTGTTATTGAAAAAAAGTGTAAATGTATAGGTCTCCACCTTTTTGCATGAGCTTATTGTTTGTAGCGACAAACTGGTAGATCTTCTACCAGTCTGTTGTTGCCAGCACCATTTTCTTTGCTGTTGTATGTTGGGGCAGCAGCATCAGAGCCAGCGACACCAACAGACTTGATAAGATCATCAAGAAGGCTGGCTCTGTATTATTATTATTATGTAAATAATTGTTACTGCTCGCTATTTTGATTTTTTATTATGTATAGTTTGTTCTTTATAGTCCTATTTCACAATTTTTCACTTTTTTCACTGTGTGTAATGCTGCTTCTGCAGCATCTATCTATCTATCTATCTATCTATCTATCTATCTATCTATCTATCTATCTATCTATCTATCTATCCAAAACCTTCCTCAAACTGTAGACACAAAGCTTACAGCACACTTTTGTCTAAAACGTACTGTATGATGTAGCATTAACATTTTAGCATCCTCCTTCAGTGGAGCTAAAGAGCCTGACTAAAACATTACTGAGTCGATCCTTCTGGTTGTAGTGGCAAAATCCAGCAGGAGGCGACAAAAATTCAGAGAGACATATTTTTACTTCCGGGTCGGCAGCTCTTCCTTTCCTGTCGGCCATTAGTCGTATACGGTGAGTTACTGTCGAGCTCTCGTCTTAAAAATGTTTAAAATTGGTAATCTCTCCCTACATAGCCGTAATTTCTGTCAGATTTGTCAAAGTTAAGGTGAAGATGTAGTTGTAGATAATCTTTGGGTGGTGTTAAGCAAAAGATCTGCGTAGATATCGGACGTTTGTCGAGTGTGTGAGCAGCCACATGCGGCCGTGATGTGCGCTCCGTATGCTAGTTGGTGTGCTAACAGGCTAACTCTCCTGTAATTGCTGGTTTCTCTGTGGACTCGTATTGACGAAGTAATTCGTGTTATACTTATTTTTACGTGATATTTCACGTAGTGTTTACGACCTCGCGTCTGTTAACACGTTTGTTTTAATTCCTGCTATCGTGTTACCAGAGATGACCGTACTTCTTAGCGCTGGAAAGACATGTCTGATTTCTGTTAATGGTCATATTGTTTCCTTTCAGATCTGTAGGCGACCACCTGTAAACCTTTAAACATGCAGAACGACGCTGGTGAATTTGTGGACCTTTACGTCCCACGTAAATGGTGAGTGGCTCGTTTTACCCTGGGGTGACCGGAGGACAAAGTGAAGACTTTTAGGGACTAGCTATGAAAAATCCACTTAATAACAACAGAAAATGTTGTTTTGGGGCTTTTCTCGAGGCACAATTGAAAGTTTTGTTACTCAGACTGAACTCAGAGCTTTTCGTGTGTGTTGCAGCTCTGCTAGCAACAGGATCATCGGAGCCAAGGACCATGCCTCCATCCAGATCAACATTGCTGAGGTAAAGTCTCTCGATCAGGTCATCTGTATGGAATTACACCAGTGTGTCTCGAATCGGGCCTGTAGTCCAAGTTATGGTGATGATCAATGCTGGTTATTTGTAATAAAATTAATTAAAGTCATCCAATCAATACCACGATGTTGCTTTGATATCTTGGCTCTTTAATCATAAGCGTTTTAAACTTTGTTGTATTAATGAGATGAATGTGTAGGAGCAGTTTCATACAAGCAGAGGTCAAAAAAAAGAGACAGAACAAAAGTCTTTTTTCAGTCTGGACTTAATACTTGGGGAAAAGTGTGGGTTTTTTGGGTTTTTTTTAAAAATGCTTTATTTATAGTTTTTCATTTATAAACAAACATGCCCCCCCATCCTCAAAAATCAAGACAAAAAAATGAAATAAATAAAAATCACTAAATAATACAAACTGTTTACTAACAAAATAATAATAATAATTATAACAATAATTATTGAATGAGTACATCTATAAATAAGTAAACATATGCAAACACCTAGGATTTATGTATTAGACATATTTATGTGAAAAATAGATACATTTAAATAAAAGCCATTAATAATAATAAAAGGAATATTACTCCATTACACGTACACGGACAGGGAAACATTTTATGATAGATTCAGGTTTTTAACATATTCAATGAAAGGGCGCCAGGTCACACTAAATTTTCCATAGCAATTAGTCCGACTGTATCTCAGTTTTTCTAGCTGCAACAAAGAGCATTTCTTTAGTCCAATTAATAAAAGAGGGGGGGTTTATCTGATTTCCACTGAAGGAGAATGAGTCTTCGGGCCGTTAGTGAGGAAAAGTGTTTTAACTGTTTTTAGGTCTAAAGAATGGCAAAACACAATCTTTACCTTAGAGTTTGTTAAATAATGTGAAGGAGGAAAAAGTTCAGTTACATGTTTCATGTGTTTATTTGCTTTAAAAAGGCCATGTTGACTGAACCTCTGAAGGTGGTTCGCACTGAAACTCAGAGGTGGCAGTTTGTCTGACAGTTTGCAGCTCGTAAGGCAGTCCACTGGCTCGGTGACAGAAGCTTTTGTCTGAGTTGACTTTGTGTTGGTTCAGGAGGCTCAGTGTTGGTTGTGAATGGTGTAAACCACCACAGAACCACGAGAGTGAAGACTGCAACTTAGTGTGAAGCATTTTGAGTCATGAAACAGACTGGAAACAGGAATATAACTGGAATAGTCAGCAACTAATAGACCTGTTAAAGACTAAAATCAGTGTTCTCATTGTGGCTCAGTTATCTGACAGTTAATGGATTATTGTCAGTCAGTCAATGTTGCTCGTTTATTAACACTTGATTATAAAACCCTTGTTACTGTGTTCTGGGTTTTTGGTAACGCAGATCCTGCCTTTACAAGCAGTCATTAGTTTTCATCATTTCCTTGTGATATGAAAATCGAGCTGTTCTTATTCTGACAACGATCGTACGTTCACGACGATGGATGACTCCAGCAGGTTTCAGGAGTCTGTTGATCGGTTTTCATTTCGCTGGGCTTTAAATAGAAACATGTGCCTGAAGCAGCTGATTTTATCAAAGGAGCTACGGTGCTGTGGACAAGTATTTGCCCCCTTCCTGATTTCTTACTTTTTTGCATATTTGTTACACTTAAAAGTTGAAAATCATCAAACAGATTTTAATATTAGACACAGAAAACCCGAGTAAATACAAGATGACGACGACTTCATTTGTTAAGGGAAAGAAGCTGTCCAAACCTTACCGGCGCTGTGTGAAAAAGTAATTGCCCAGCACAGTGTGACCACACAGACGCTGGCAGGTCTTATTAATAAAGTTGAAACTGAAGGAAAAGGTTGTTGGAATATGATCATTGGGGGGTGTTGGTATGTGGAAGAAGTCAACCTGCACGTTTCCTCCTGTGAAACACTTCTTGTTTTCATCCAGTGTGCTCTGTCCTCCCCAGGTCGATAAGGTGACCGGTCGCTTCAACGGGCAGTTCAAGACCTACGCTATCTGCGGCGCCATCCGCAGAATGGTAAGCCTCAGACGAGTTCCTGTTTCATCGTAGTTTACCTGCTGTCGCACAGCCGCAGTAAAGCTGACTGTTTGTCACCAGTAAGAGTCTGTATCAGGATTTAAATCCTCCATCTGCCCTGTGTGTGAAACTGAACATGTTCAGGCCCTCTAACTGAAAGTGGACAATCAGGTTCATGTGAATTGGATTAATTTTGTGTAGATGTGCAGCTTCTGTCTCCGTCCACTGAAACCTGGACAGCAGCGGGAGGTTTCCAATGTTCGGACAGACTTGATCCCATCTGTCCAAATCAAACGTGCCGATGGTTTTCCCTCCCTGTAGTCTGGACGGGAAGCTGCCTCTGCCGGGACATCGTCTCTAAACCCTGAAATCTTTTTTTTCCCTCCCACAGGGTGAGTCTGATGACTCCATCCTGAGGCTGGCGAAGAATGACAGCGTTGTTGCAAAGTAAGAATCTGTTCTCAAATATCACCACGACCGCACGGCTGTGTCAAATATTTTATCATGTATGAACATGCATGAATAAAGAATAAAGAAGAGAATAATAATAATAGAATAAAGAAGACCAGAAAACATTCACGGCTGTAGTTTGAGCCATAGCTTTTGTTTTTTTGTCCTCTTCATTCCACCGTGTGTTTGTGGACGTGAGCACTGCCATGCAGGTGTTTTTATGAATGATGTATGTTTATACATTATGTGATGTCCCGTGAACGTTAAAGCTGTTCCTCGTTGTCGAGGTGAGGGAATCAGCTGTGCACATTAGTGACTCATGAAGTAGAGCTGAACTCCACCAACATCACATGATATGACATTCACATTAGAACTCAAAGGTGATGACATCATCGAGGTGGCTGCAGAGGAGAAAAAATGCAACTATACCTCATACCTTTGAACGCTCCAGAATTTCAAAAATAGTGGAAATCTTTAGAAAACTAGTTTAGAATTTTCTGTGGAACAGAGTTTGTCAGAGTTTAGACCAGACTAACATCTCGTCTCTTCTCGTCTCACAGGAACTTCTGAGTGTGACGCTGGATCTGTGGAAACTTTGTCAAATAAAATGGGAAAAACACACTTTCTTTGTTTTTCATGTCGTTTCTCTGTAACTCAGGTCAGGTGTGCTGTACAGCATCAGTCAGCAGGAGGGTCCATCTTTCCTCAGTGAGACTCAATAATCAGCTCGTGATGTTTTCACTCAGGGAACATGTGGACTCTTCCCTGACTGTGGCTCTAGGTCATTTTTTTTGTTTTACAACATAATTAGAATATCTGGCTGAGAAGTGAAACAGACGACAGAGTCAACATTTCACTTGTCAAACACAACAAAAGCCTAAAAAGTGAGTTTTTATTATGAGATCATGTGTTTTTGTGGATTGAACATGATCTGAACACTGAAGCTCAAACTGCATGATGATACGAAGCTTTTAAAATGTACCGTCAACTGCAGCTTTGGATGAAGGTTAAACAACAGTGATGAAAATGCTAACAAGGTGTCCTGGATGAGAGAAATTAATTTCAACAGATTCAGTGTTTCTCAGTCCAGATGAGGGAATTTGTGAGTCCAGAGTCTGAAAGTGATTTTTTTTTTTTTTTTTGGGGGGGGGTTATTCAGTACCACACTGGCACAGACCGTCAGGATGAGTCTTCAGAGATGCACTGATCCTTTCCAGAAGAAATACACAAACAGATTAATGACAACAGTGAGAATCTGACTCATGAGTGAAGACGAGATGTGAAGCATTTCAACAGCATTTCTACAAACTAAATTATCGGCTACAACCAGTCCGCTGCTCGAGTATTTACAGTTAGCTTTTATTGTAAGGAGGTCCTGAAACAGCCTCACAGAAGCAGATGTTACAAAGTGTTGTGATTGGCTGCCAAACAGGAAGTTAAACCCAGTAACCAGCTCAGTGAACATGATGTGGCTCAGTTTAATTAATATGTGAGAAATCAGAAGAAATGGTCCTTTTAGCTTTCTGACAGCTTCAGTGAAGTAAATTTCCTCTGCTGTCAGTCAGTATATTAACCATCACAGGTGCTGGGGGGGGGGGCACAGCTCAACCCTACAGCAGGACTCCACCCTCACTGAAGCTTCCTCCAGCAGAGAGCAGCATTTAACAACACATGAACTTTCCATCAAAGGCAGAGAAGAGGAAATCTACCTGTGGCTCAGAGACGTGTTCATTTTGTCACCTTTCATTTGAAAATGATGAACATCAAAGGAAAGTGACTCATCTGATGCCCCCGTCAATGATCCAACACCTGTTGACTGACAGTTGACACCTTAAAATTAGAGCTCATGTATGTAATGATTATTACTTTTAGATTATTATTTTATTCTACACTAATTTAAATATTTCTATAAATGGTTTATGTGTAGCATGAAGTAGAAACCTCGATTTCCTTCTACAACCTTGTGTTGTAAAATGACTCATTAACCCTAATATCTTAATCCTCGCCTTTATTGAGTTATTGGGTGTTTTTTATGTCATTTTCTTAGGGACTATAATAATTAAAGCCTTTAAACTCATTTTAACTATTTTAACGACATAGCTGTTGGAATTCGTGCAGTGCGTCATCTCTCTCCGTCTTTCCAACTTTTCTAGAATTTGTGAAACAGCGCCCCCTTTGAAAACAACGTGTGTTTAACTGCAGTTAGTGTGGCCAAAGAGGGTATTGCTCCGCACAGGTGCGACGGCGAAGTGAACCCGGTGGAGGTGAAGTTTTCAGCCCCAGACAAACATAAAAACAACACCGGCACACTGTGAATGTTCTAGAAAGCAGCACAATAAAAGTATAAAAGTTAGCAACACCATTCAAATGCAGCAGTTTGGAGCTAGCTAGCTAATTTTCTCGTTTAGCTATCGTGTGTTTTTAAAGGTAGCTAGGTGTTAGCGTTAGCAGGTGACAACGAGCGAAAACACGATAAAAGCTTCAATAAGACTGAAAAAGAAAAGTAAACGGAATCACATCAGTGCTTTGAGGATTTTAGCCCACCTGCTACACGTACTTTGCACTTTAACCAACCTTTCATAGCAAACCTGTGACAGAATGGAGATTTTTGGATATTTTTGTCTCTTGTTCCAGCAGCCATTCGTCTCCATTGATTCACAAATTTAATAAAAATCCTGTGCTCTGATTTACAATAAAATACAACATTCACAAGAAAGTTCTGACTCGATTTTCACTGTGACTCGAATTTTCATATCAGTTCAGTCAATAGGAGCCACGGCTGCCTGTCATGTCCAACACCTGGACAGGTGACACTATCAGTGAAAATGCATCAATCAATGGAGCTCTTTAAGGGTTAGGGTTAGTCCACTGTGAAATAATTTGAGCTGGTTATTCAACACTTTGCCACCTTGAAGGCTGGTTCCTGCTCCTCCTGCTCACTCGGTGCTTTATTCTGGTTTTCTGTCCTGTTTTGTGTGCAGTTCTGTTTGAACTCTTTGATGTCACCCATCTCTGGCCTTTCCCTCTCACAAAGAAAAAGGTGATCTTTCAGGAGTGAACAGACTGATGGCGGGCGAGCACTTTGTACCGGGGATTTCCACTGAAGTCAATGCAGCCTCTGCAGAATTGGATATGGTGCATGGTTTGTTTCTCTGTGCCAGGCGTCACTGAGCTCAGAGCTGTGAGTGATGTGCTGGAAACTTCAGTACAACAACACTGATGGCGGACAGGTTTTGCATGTGCTTACAGATCTCACCTGCTGCATGTCTGCACCATCTGGCTTTCAAAGAAGGAGCGAGCAGATGAGAAAGAGGTCAAAATGGGAATGACAGGGCGAGGTGAAGGCATGGGGAGGGAACAGTGGTCATTTAGGCTAAACACAGCGCGGAGGTGATGGTCCAGTGGTGTGTGAGAGCGGTTTCAGGGCGTCTTTAACCTCACACAACCCCAATGACAGCTGTCATCAACTTCTGCTTTACTGCTTTGTTCCCACACATTCTCCCTCTTTTCCCCTGCAGGTGAGTGGCCGAGCAGATAAGCAGTATGTCATCGTCGTCTTCATCGCCTCCCATCCTCTCGTCGATCCCTTCTCTTGTTTTTTTTCCCAGAAGGCACCAAGGTATTCAGAATACTTCACCTCTTATGTGCGTCCAGTGAAAACCACTCAAAGGGTGGGTGCTGCAAAAAGTTCTTACCTTGTCCAGCCAATAGAAACTCTGCTGAGGGCTTGTTTCTAACTGAAAGATAATCCAGGTGGGGGGCAGTATGTCTCTACGGTCTGATTGTGCAGTTTTATACAATAACGCTCTGGAAAAAAAAAACTCTAAGTCACTTGGTGATAGGTGTTAATCTCTCACCTTCTCAGCGGTCCCCCTCCCCTCCCTGTTCTTTCCCAGGTGAATGACAGACTGTAGTGAATGTGCTCGGCTGTTCAGCCTTTTAATGCATCACTTCCCCTTTATGGACAAATTACAAACCATTAGGAGCCTTAGACCTGTCCGGCGTGAGAAAAGCACAATGCACACCCACCTTGTCCATCATGTGGCAGACAACTGGTGTGTGTGGAGACTCAGAGACAGGAAGAGGCTTGGATTTATTAAAAAAAAGAAAAAAACAGACCATCCTGACGTTGAAGTGTGCAAAAATTTTATATAACAAGACTACACACAGCCATCCTTCCCACCAATAGGGCAGAAACTTCCACATGAAGTTAGTCTTGACATGCTAACATGCTATGTTAGCGTTAAACTCAAAATCTAGCTAAGCTATGTTGTCAAAATGACAACGGTTTCATATCCCTAAAATTTATAGGATCTGCTATTTTAAAATATTTTTTTGTTGTTGTATTTGAGTATCTATATTACACACACACACCCAGTGCATCATCTTTTGGAGCCAAACTCTTGTTCTGCTAAACATTCATTGAAACACTCTCAGCCTGTGGCAGAGAGCGCCCAGCGAGTCGCAGCTCGCCAAACAATGATCTTAACATGAAGGGATGGAAGTCCCTCACATTCCCCCCGAACCCCTTCACCTGGCCCCCTGCATACCTTTCACACACACACACAAAGAACACTTTCAGCCTTCAGATTAGGGACAGGGAGCCGATATGTTCCCATAGCAGAACATCCGTATAAGCATGTGTCTTTATCTCCAGACTTTTATTACCTTTGTGCTCATTTTTAGACCAGAGCTTTGTGTTCTGTCAGCAGGTCTCTGTACAGACGAGTTAAACGGCTTTAGACTGAAGCTCAACGTCACTGACTGATCCAGCAGTTTCTGCTCTTACTGTCCGTCTCGCAGCTCTTTGTGAATGCACAGGCAGGTGTAGAAGAAAGCAGCAGAAGCAACCGGAGCTGCGTGTTGAAACCAGTTCATGGGCAGTGCCAGTTTGACCTGCAGTTCCTGTGAAGGCCACAAGGTGTCAGCTAAAACAAAACTCCAAACAGGTGAACTCAAACTTGCGGTAATATTTCTCTATTTAAGAATAAAACACTGACAGTAAATCACTCTGAATAACTTCTGAAGCTTTATAGAGCTTTTTAAATCCCACAGTTATATTAAATTACATTTTCTCCTCTCTTCTTTTTGTGCAGCTCTCTGAATGTCTGTATCTCACTTTTTACCATAAGTCTCATTTCCTCCCCTCGATCTGCTCCTCTCTTCCTGTCCTTTGTGCCTCTCTCTGCTCTCCACTCTCTATCTCTCCATCTCATCCTTTTGTCCGTCTTCATAAGCAGCCCGTCTCTTTGTGTCTCTTTGTCCCCTTTCAGACGCCAGCAGACTTCAAAGTAGGCGAGATCCATGAAGGGAGAGGAGGTGAAAGAGACACTGGTGTGAGGAAAAGAGAGGCAGAGGGGTTTGAGAGAGTGAACGGGTGAAGGAGAGGGAGGAGGCTGCAGTGAAATGAATCCCAACTTATACCTGTAGTGGCATTGTATCAGTGCAGCTGCAGAAAACATTACCATCCTCAGTGTTCTACAACGTACACACATCAAACTGAAGGAACATTTGGTCACTACAAAAACACATCATCTCTACTTTTTCCAAAACATGCAGGCAAAGATATTTATATTGTTATGTGATTTACATAAACTCATGTTTCCTCATTATAAAATGAAACCCTCGGGCTGTTGGTCAGACAAAACAAGCCGTTTGAAGTCGTCTTGTGATGGCGTTTTGTGGACGTATTAATAGATTCGATTGAAAAGTTAATGACAGAACAATTAGTAATTAAAGTCCTCCGTCCACCGTCCACCAGTCTGCGGTGTTGGATGGACAGTTGGACCGTCTGAGGCATCAGTAACATCTGATCCTTCGTGCAGGGCAGCAGAGGCAGAACTCATACGAGAACAAAAGCCAGAGAGCGGGAGAAGGCCCACCAGGACTGTGTGAGGTTTGAAGTATCCTGTTGAAAGAGACAAAGAGAAGGACATGTAGGTACCTGCCTCACACACACACACACACACACACACACACACACACACACACTTTAGTCCGCTGTCAACCCCAAACATCCCCTCCCCGGCCCACAGCACTTCAAACACGTCCTCCGCCCACACCACTGTGTGTGTGTGTGTGTGTGTGCGTGCGTGCGTGCGTGCGTGCGTGCGTGTGTGTGTGATCCAGAATGGGAGGCGGAGCATCTTAGGAATGCTGGGAATAGACAAACAGTATTTACTCCATACTGTTATCATCTAAATATACTGAAGTTATGGCTGCAAGAGAGGCAAACGTGAAGTGTGTGTGTGTGTGTGTGTGTGTGTGTGTGTGTGTGTGTGTGTGTGTGTGTGTGTGATGTGATGATAAGAGCATTAAGCAGAGTTTTGACTGGAGGCAGATCGTACAAGATGGATTTAGATAGAAGCGTCTGGGTGAGGACAGGAGGTTTGGAGCTGCAGAGCTGCCTCCACCTTCCACCTGCACTAATGTGGACGATGTGAAAGCTCTGCTAACTCATCAGATTACATCCTGTTCACACTCAATCAGCACAAAGTCAATGTATTTACTGTCTGAGCTCATCAGCTTCATTGATTTCTGTAAATATCTGCTGATTCTGGATCTGATGCAGCAACACGTTTCAAACACGTTGTGACAGGAGCAACTAAAGACTGGGAAAGATGTGGAACGCTCCAAAAACACCTGTTTGGATCATTCCACAGGTAAACAGGCTGATTGGTAACAGGTGAGAGCATCATGCTTGAAAGGCTCAGTGGTTCACAGCGAGGATCGAGCGACATGATTGGATGAAGAGATTAATACCTGGACTCAGGAACACTTCAGGAAACTGTTTGATTGTCGATGATTGAGAACAACATCCTGTTCTCATGTAGAGTCCCAGCTGTTCTGGATCTGGGTTGTACATTCTCACTAAACCAGCTAAATATTCTGCCACATCTCTTCTCTCTGGTTTCCTTCCACACTTCGACCAACATGAGCCCCCATTCTTCTCAGTGAAGACGCTCAGACCCAAATCAAATACACGTGCACAGTCCTGCCTTGGTAGATTATTTTGTAACATGATAACTGATAAATTGTAACATCCCGTCTGATGATCTTATTAAATATGATGCATAGCTGGAGATTAAACGAGGCCAGCAGTATATACAGTACTCATGTAAAGCTCAATCTTAAACATTTAACAACTTTTCTTTATTCTGTTGATAATACTTACCAGTGTGTAAGATTTAGGAGGATCTATTGGAAGAAATGTAATATAATATTCAAAAGTATGTTTCATGAATCTATAATCTCAGAAAATGAAGAATCTTTGTGTTTTTTTAGGGTCCACCGTGTTGTACCGCCATGTTTCTACAGCAGCCCAGAACTGACAAACTAAACGGTGGCATTAGCGAGTGCCTTTCCTGCTTTTTGAAGTTTCATGGCCTCTGTAGGCCCTCCTGCAGGCTTGGAAAGGGGGGGGGGGAGACGAAGGGTATTCAGTTGGTCGCAGTCTGCATCCTCAGTGTTGATGCCAATGAATCCGACACACTGGACCTCTAAGTGAAGAATCTGAACACTTGACCAGCTGAGTGTGAATACCATGTGCTCAAACGCTAATGTGTGCGTGTGCACGTGTTAGTGTGTTCAGTTAGAGGCGCAGTTAGCAGTCGCCACGACAACAATTGGCCTATCCCTCACTTCTCCTTTGGTCTCCTTGGTAACCAGGAAGTAGATTAGTTATAGAGTTCAGAATCAGACACAGAGCGGGAGGATTAGTGAGGTGAAACGAGGAGCCCCCTCTCTCCTCCTCTCTCCTTATTTGTCTCTGTCTCCTCATACTCCTCTTCCTCGTTTTCTCTTTTTATTTTTTGTGGGGAGACGACAGGACTCTCTCTGTTCTTCTTTGCTCTCTGCTTCTGTTCTTCTCTCTTAATTTCTCCTCTTCTTCTGCGTCATTGATCGGTCTTATCTTATATATTATTCAGAGTCTTCATCTCTCACATTGGTCAGCTGCTCTCCTTCATCTCTCAATGATGTGCTCAAGAGCTAATTTTAACCAGATAACAGCAGATTATTAAAACCTGAGTAATTATATCATTGTAATAACTATCATAAAAGTTTCAAAGTTCATAAAGTTTGCTTGCATTACATTTATATTTGGAGTTCAATAAATATTTCAACATTTAGAGTACAATGAGGGGATGGATGACAGGTGTGTGCATTAGTGGCAGAGCTAGAGCCTTAGCTTAGCATAAAGACTGGAGGCAGGGGGAAACAGCTAGCCTGGCTAGCTGAGAGCCTCCTTCATCATTCAGATTTCTGTGCTCATGAGTACTGAGTAACACTCCTGGCAGTAATAACCTTCCTCTCGTCTGCATCTGTGTCGTGTGTCAGCACATCACAAAACTAAGCTGTGTTGTGCTTCACACGAGGAAAACTGAACACATAGTTTTCATGTGAAGAATATTTTCAGAGTTGTCTTCAGCTCTTCGTGGGACCTCTTGCTCTGTATTTTAGTGCAGCCGGTTTCACCGTGCAGGTGTTGGCATTTCGATGTTTTGACATTTTCAAGCCTAAATGAAATAATCTAGAGTTAATTAATGGTGAAATTCCTGGAAGTTGGTAAGTTGCAGCCCTAAACGAGAGCACACAACCCCAGAGCGTCTGTGGTGTCTGTGGTGTCTGTGGTGTGACCTGTGAGCCGACAAACAGCCTGTGGAATGTTCTAGTGTGTCAGTGAATGAAACTCTGCAGCATTAACACACTGCCTCGAGTCTCCTTTAAACTACAGGAGGTCACTGACCCCTGCCTCTGTGTGTGTGTGTGTGCGTGTGTGTGTGTGTGTGTGTGTGTGTGTGGCAGGCAGCAGTCCACAGGTCAGAGTTCAGCATGTGTTAGACAGACGATGGAGGAAGTTGGTGTGTGAGGTTTGTGCTCTCCTGACGGTGTAGACGACACACAAACATGGCAGCTATTTCACCTGACACCTTCTGTCTCCTCTTCCTCCCTGCAGCTCCCACAGCGATGTCTCTGATGGAAACATCCTTTCTCACTAAAAGGCCTGTAAATATCACTTTGACTCACCTGAACAGATGGTGTGTGTGTGTGTGTGTGTGTGTGCGTGCGTGTGCGTGTGTGTGTGTGTGTGTGTGTGTGCGTGCGTGTGCGTGTGTGTGTGTGTGTGTGTGTGTGTGTGTGCGTGCGTGTGCGTGTGTGTGTGTGCGTGTGCGTGTGTGTGGTGGTTCCTGTAGCTTGATTAGATGTTGCTGCTCCAGAGTCACAGAGAGCAGACACACAGCTGCTCAGGTGTTCGCAGAGTCGATGAGCTTTAGCTCCAAAAATACTCGTCTGTGTATGAAGTGGAAGACACCATGACGCTGGTGGTGACACTGGTGGTAGATATATAAATGTACAGTAAATTTACTGTTATCCGTTACACTCAGCTTACTTTATTACTTTAATCTGAATACATTTTCATGCATAGTATTCAACATGTTCTATACGTTTCTTGAGATCAAATTGGTAATTAAACATTTTTGTGCCACTGAGCCTCTGCCGGCCTCTTCTTGTCTTACTTCTGGAAAACAGTCCTTCATTTCCCAGAGTACCTGGGTTCAGCGAAGACTGCCTGAACTTGTCATATTCTGAGCAACGTCGTGTTTGTTGCCGTTCAGTTGTGGAAATTTATTAAAGGTGGAAAATATGTCATTACTGAACAAACAGTCACCGAGCCCTGAAGACACTCGGACCAGGACCCTTTAATCCATCCTGGAAGTTCGGCCGGTTCTCTGCTGGAGGAAGAACAGACACCGAACAAGACAATGGACTTCGAAGAGCAGCGAACATCAGAAACAACTCGTCTTCATTTGTGTTTGTGTTGCCTGAGTGACAAATGAGCTGAACAACAGCCGACCTCACTCATCGTCTCAGACACCGGAGACGAAGAGAAACAAACTGAGAGAGAACAACGTCTTCAGGAGGACGACAGCAGCTCCCGCTGGATTCAAGCTGAAGACAGTGGAGAGGAAGAGTCTCATCCTCAGTGGAAGGACGGAGCCTCTTCTTCTGTGACATGAACCGTTAGTGTGTGTTGAGTGGACACACTGTCTTGCTCTCTGTCTCCCACACACTCACACTGAGCCGCACACTGACCGACGGCAGCAGCAGGAGGACAAAAGTCTGTATGTGGGGGCCTGACAGCTCCAGGGGACAGAGACGAGACTACAGAGGGACAGAGAGAGAGGAGGACAGATTGGAAGCACAGAAGAAGAATGGCCGGCTGCCTCCACAAAATGCCCTGAACAAACCTTTACTGTGTAGCTGTGGTGCTAACAACCTCGAACTGTCAGCAGAACCAGCAGGAACTGTGGAACGTGCAGGTTCTTCTCCTCCAGCAGAGCTGCAGAGGTCAAACCTGAAGTGAGACACTGCGAGTGATCGCTGTTTCCAGGAGACACGATGAATGATGAACACTCACTCGTCCCACCAGAAGAATCTTTGACTTCAGTCCATCGTGAGTCAAACACCATGGCAACAACACGCGTGTCCTTTTTTTAAACTGTCCCCTGGAAACGGTTTCTGTTGTCGTCTGTGCTGCTCGCAGCATCTGTGCTTGCTTGTGTTTTCTAATGTTGGAGCATGTTTTTGAACATGTTTTTTTATTTGCTTGTGTTTTGTCTGTTTTCTGAAGTTGCAACGTGTTGAACGAATCAGTATAATCAACATTTGACAAAATAATTTAACTTAAGGTCCATTTACGAGGTTTATTGGCTGCTGGTCAGTCAGCTTTGAGTTAAAATCAATTATTCCTGAAGGCCAAGAATGAATTTTTAGGCTCAGTATTTATTGATATCCAGGCAGAAATCACTGAAGTGGTCGTCATAGCAAACAATTTGTGTCTCAGTTGGCAGTTTGGTTGAATTAAAACTAAAATGGTGACATATTTCCACACATTATGTATTTAAAATGATTAAAAGCAGCAGAATTCAGTGTTTTATGTTCTTAGTCTTCAAAGTGTATCAGGAGGAAGTGAAAGAAAAGGGCCCCTGCTGCAGGTGATTTCACATTCCTGTCCTCCCCTCTGTGCTTCCCGGGCTGCGGATCGACCTGATGGTTGTTTGTGGACAGCACCTGTCTGTGCTCGTGTTTGTCTGAGAGGCGGTCGGGATGCTCACGCTCCGTCTGGGGGGGTTTCATTCCCCAGTTGTTGTCTAACAAATGGGTGAAATGCAGGAATGTCAAATTAATGAGAGACGAAATGTTTTCTAACACTCACAGGATGGAGTGATGGGGAGGAAGAGAGGAAACAGGAAAAGAAAAGAAAGAAAGAAGGGAAAGAGGATGAATGAGAATAAACATGAGAGAAATGGGAGAAAGAAGCACAGACAAAGCAAAGCTGAAAGGGAGAAGTGAGTGAGGACACAAGGAGAGGAGGAAAGAGATGAAACAGACTTCAGATCAGATCAACCAGTGGACCCAAACTTTCCATTAAGATCCCTTTTTAATTAACTGATGATGATGTGACTTTCCGTTCAGACACCGAGCAGTGGTAAGCTGTGCCCTCCTCCAACCACTGGGGACGGGCCAGCAGAGAGAGGGGAGGGCTGGGGGGTGGCTGCGGAGTGAGTTGGAGTAGGCGCCTGGTGGAGCGACAGAGACGGAGAGAGGACACAAACCTCGACGCACCGCACGACTCCGTCCTCTTTCTTCTTCATCTCCCTCACGTTTCCCTGCTAATGCTCCTGTCCTATCGAACTTAACTGTCTCTGTACTTCAGCTGATTTACTCCTCAAACTCTGCCTCCGACCGGATCGAGCGAACAGGTGGAGATGATGGCGAGCGGTCCGGCGCCGCTCCGTGCTGCGCTCTGCCCGGCTCGGCGCACCCGGCCGCGGGTCGCGCTGCTGCTGTGGCCGCTGCTGCTGACATGCTGCCGCTCCGTGTGGGCGCAGGAGCTGCCGACCAACGGGGTGAACGGATACAGCCTGCACCCGCCCTACTTCAACCTGGCCGAGGGCACCAAGATCACCGCCACGGCGACGTGCGGGGAGGAGGACACCGGCAGGACCGTGCACGACCTCTACTGCAAGCTGGTCGGAGGCCCGGTGTCCGGGGACCCGAGCCAGACCATCCAGGTGAGCAGAACGGAACTTTAGAAAAGTCTGATTCCTACTGATGTTGCTCATTAGTGAGATTTAATTGACTGGAGTTTAAATGTGAGGAAATCCTTCTTATTTATTCTCACACAGTGAGATCAAATTACAGTTTTATCTCCAATAATACTTTGTAATATAACATTCATGCTGGTTTTTCTATGGAGTCAGAGCTGTGCGGTGCTCTGCACTGACTTTAACGCAGTTAAGTACATTTTCATCTTCCACAGCCATGTTTATAAGACTTACATGATCTTACAGGGGGGGCTTCTAACGCATCTGTCATGCAAATAATTCAGTTTTTTATCTGTAATACTCCTTCAGTCCTCCAGGGGCGTGTTGGCGCTGCATGCTCAATTACTAAATTTAGTGTTTTAGTGTTTTTTAACTGCATTTTTGCGTTGTTTGACTGTACCTGTGGTATTCTTGTAGGCTCCAAGTGTGTCTGTGGTGCTTCAGGCTTACAGAGACTAATTTCCCTAAAGTATGTCTGTATGGTAGCAGTTAACACTCAGGTTGCATTCCTGTAATATTTGACTAATAATGAGCCTGATCTCATCTCAGCCTATCTTTTGCATTTGTAGCATGTTTGATATAGCAATAATTTCATAGATCAATAATCTGTATTATTGCATCAGTCTACTTTAAGGAATTACTTGTAGCAGATTTAGTAGTAATATTTGTATCTCCTCCTCATCACTGTGATCTTCACATCATAGCACATCCCATGCAGTCACTGTAGACTGGTGTTCTCTGTCACCAGACTGCATGTTTCATTCCAGTTTTGTTTCGTTAGGTTTTATACGGATGCCTACCCACACTTCACTGCATCCAGGGTACAGAGTCGAACAGAGGGGGTCAGCAGTGTGCTCCAATCTCCAACTGTTCTGCCAAGTCATCATTTCATGCACTGCTTCCTTTGTAGGACTTGGCAACGCTTAAACAGGCCACTTATATAAGGACAGCTCGTGGTGAGGTTTTCACGCCGTGCTCTGCGTGCGCCTCAGACGAGTTTTTAATGTGATGATGAGTTTGTAAAAACCAACAGTGGACTGATTTGTGTGTTTGACAATTAGGCCTCCAGGTATCAGCCGTTAACACACAAAGGATTATTGCAGTTTCATTGGTGAACCATTAAAGCGACCCTCTGGGTGGTAACGTGCAGGCTCATTGCCCTCTCTTGCCCACCTGTTCTCCACATTCCTCACGGCGACTGACCCGTGTCGTCCAATCAGACGGAGTTTATCCGCTCTGCTGCAGCGAGGTTATCGAGCGCTGCTTCCTCTGCTGATGTCCGTTGTTGCTCTAAGACAGAAACGATCTGAGAAATCTGTCGTGTCATTTCTGTTTATGCTCATGTTTACAGTTTAGAAGACGAGAGACGTGCGTTCTCATAAAAAATATAAAGAGCTGAAACATGAAGAAAGAGCTCGAGATCCATCATCAGAGGTAGAGAATGAACAGCACTGAGAACGAAGCCAACAAGACACAAAAACATATTCCCAGAGGCGTGATTGACAGAAAACAAATATCTTAAAACGTTCCCAAAAACATTTTTCCACCTGGAATGGAGGAAAGAAGTAATGATATATTTAACTGAGTAACTCCCGGTCCCTGTTTGGTTGAAGTGGAGACGTTGGTGCGCAGTTAGTTCAGGAAATCTCCAAAATGAACCCAAGAAATCTGGTCATTAGCTCCAGGAACGGTGCATTATGTGTTCGGGATAAGAGGTTTAGCCCACTTTGCTGGGCTATTGTGGCTTGGTCCACTTGTTGGGTTACTGCACCCCCTGAACAACACACACACACACACACACACACACACACGCACACATTTTTCTGTGTTGAGGTTAATCCTGTTTTGATTTGACAGCAAGACGTGAGAGTGTTTTCATTAATTTAAAACAGCAGGAGGAGGACTGCTCTGTGTGTGTGTGTGTGTGTGTGTGTGTGTGTGTGTGTGTGTGTGTAAACACCTACCTTGTCAGACCAGTGGTCCTCATGGGGACCAGAGCCCAGTTTTAATGAAGCATAATGTCATTCTTGCAGTCCTGGTCCAGGTTAAGGGAAGGTCTGACTGAGTTTAAGTTAAGGGAAGGTCAGACTGAGTTTAAGTTAAGGGAAGGTCTGACTGAGTTTAAGTTAAGGGAAGGTCTGGCTGAGTTTAAGTTAAGGGAAGGTCTGACTGAGTTTAAGTTAAGGGAAGGTCTGGCTGAGTTTAAGTTAAGGGAAGGTCTGACTGAGTTTAAGTTAAGGGAAGGTCTGGCTGAGTTTAAGTTAAGGGAAGGTCTGACTGAGTTTAAATTAAGGGAAGGTTTGACTGAGTTTAAGTTAAGGGAAGGTCTGGCTGAGTTTAAGTTAAGGGAAGGTCTGGCTGAGTTTAAGTTAAGGGAAGGTCTGACTGAGTTTAAGTTAAGGGAAGGTCTGGCTGAGTTTAAGTTAAGGGAAGGTCTGACTGAGTTTAAGTTAAGGGAAGGTCTGGCTGAGTTTAAGTTAAGGGAAGGTCTGGCTGAGTTTAAGTTAAGGGTGGGGTTAGGCATGATTTGGGGTTACAGGGTTATGAAGTTAATGTAATGACTTGTAGCCATGCAGGGATGGGGGGAACATGCAAACCCAGCATCTTCTCCTATGAGGTGACAGTTTGAACCCCTGAGCCCAAACATGAGCCTCAACAAGAGCTATATGATAAAAACCTCACATGTAGTAAATATCCTCTCTGTTATATAAAACTGTTGGAGCTATGAGAGCCGTGTAAAGCTGCAGAGGTGACAGACAGCCATATCTGATGACTGCTCGATGACCTAGAACTGCTCTAACAGGTGTCAGTGAACTAGATTTCCTCTGGATGTGGTGAGGAGGTCGAACTGCTGAATTCAGCTTTGTTTTGGATGAAGACATTGATGCAGCTGTTAAAGAGACAGTCATGTTCACCCACAGAGCACAGTTACAGGTGATTGGACACTTGTGTCTTTGGGAATTGCAGTTTCATGAAGCTTTAGGAAAAAAAGAACAGCTGTGATGTAGAAAAGGGTGGAGGAGGTTTGAGCATGGCACCACGTTGTTTAAACGAGAGGAAAAGACAGAGCAGACACAGTGGCAGATGTTGACTGAGTAACTCTTCAGCTCTGCCCCGAGGACATGGATTCCTCTCTCAGAGACACATAGTTTTCTTCTTCACCTGAAGCAGGAGGCAGAGAAAGATGAAAAGCTTTGAATGAAGTGTGTGGAACAGAGTGAGAGAGGAGAATGTGCTCCACATGTTGGTTTCCAAGGTTGACGTTTGAGAGAGAGGAAGAAGAGAAAGAAGTAGTGTGACGTCCAGGCAGAAATACAGAAGCAGAGTGAGACCTCACTGCTCCAAACACCTGCTTTGCTCTTTGAGATGTGACCGTACCTGTTTAGGATGACTGCTGGTTACCTCCTGCGCTCAGCCGCTGATTGGAGGTGACTTCCTGTCGTCTCTAATGTTTTCAAGGTGTGTGAGCTGCTCTGTGCTCTCTATTTGACAGGTGACATGAGAGACATTAGTACTGAAGGAGATTATTAATTATTTGCAAATGCAGAGATAAAGAGAGAAAAGAGAAGAGATGAAAAGCAGTAAAAAGTCGTTTAGTTTTCTCGAGAACACATCTGCAGAGCCCAGCAGGTGCTGCTGAGGGGAACATTCAATAAACTGTCACCTCAAATCAGTAATTCATGATCTAAAAGTGCTGAATTTAAGATGATTATCAAAGATGACACAACGTGATCTGAAGTTTATCCACAAATCTCAATAAGGATGAAAATAAAACTAAAATAATGGTGTTAATTTGAGCAAGAATTAAATAACTGTTCCACTGTGGAGATAAATTATGACGCAAATGACCGATTTCATCTGAGAGGTTGATTGACAGAAGGACAACAGACGGGGGTGGGGACCTCTGACCTCAGTGACCTGCAGTGATTACATCTCCTAACTGGGCCTTTTGTTCAGGTCTACGCTTGTTTAGTTTATGCTAACGCTTACATAGCCAGCAGTGATCGGGTGAAACGCCCAGACAGCCAACCTGGATTAGCGGAGAATGAAGAGGCTTTAGAAACAAAGGGGGTGGAGGGACCACTTTAAGTGGACGTGTCCACCTCTGCTTATTAAAGCGTCCCACAGTGTTTTTGGATTTGGAACATGTTGGCCTACCTTCCAGGCAGACATTTCTTTCCATTCATCTCACTGTGGTGGACAAAATATTATCCATCCCAGTGAGCATCAGGGCTGCTTTTATTGGCATGTTAATGTCATATTGTCATCGTGTGGCACAGAGATGAATGGAAATCAATGGCTGCTTCGATCTAAAAATCCAAAGCACTGTGGTATGAGTTGGGAAAAGGTGGGGAGAATCGTGAAGTGTGTGTTGGTTGTTGTCAGGTAGGTTTACAGAGTTTACAGCCAGTCTCAAAGTGTTAGTGACTAGAGAATATAAGTAGACTTTACTAGCATGTTGCCCATTGGCTAGCCTTGTTCTTTTTTAGGGTACATAAGAATTTAAACTCGTGTTCTTGGCGTTTGCTGTAAATAAGCTGTTTTATAGATGTAGTGTTGATGCTTATGTTGGAAAAGTGCTTTATATTTATTTACCAGTGGATTAGTGTTGTGACAGAGTGTGAATGTGGTGCACCGTGCTGTCAGATAAGACTGCTAATTGTGCAAGTTTAGCACCAAACAGTCTAAAACTAAAGTAACTAAACACATTAAAGCCTACTAGCAGAAATGCAATACGAGCTGGAGCCTCAGTGTTTCAGTCACCTGAGTGGAGTCCCCTCTGTTGGAACATCAGAAACTTGACCCGGGTCGCTTCAGGGACCAACAGTTGTGAAAGAAATCCCTGCTTTTCAAACATCCTGCTGCTGTTTGTGGTTAGAAAGGCTGGACTGTAACTGCAGGGTCAAATCCCACATTAACCGGTGTGTGTTATTCACTGACATCCCGTCCACGTGTCTCAGAGCGACATCCTGAAGTGCAGTCTGCACGGCAGGTCTGTGCATACGAGCACAAAGCAAAGCGTGAAATGTGTTTTCATGAAGATTTAGATATACTGACAGAGTCTAAAGACGACAGCAGAAGCCTCACTGATTGGCTCCTCTTCACCTGTTGAGGTTACCTCAGCGGACCCTGCTGGTCAAACCCTGCCGACACTCTCATTCTCAGCTTTTGTGCGTCCTCTGAGGTTTGATCTAATATCTAACATCGAAGCACGATACAAAGACAGCACATCTGTGTCTCTGCTTCTCAGGGCCAGTACTGCGACATCTGCACCCAGGGCGACAGCGACCGCGCCCATCCCATCACCAACGCCATCGACGGGACGGAGCGATGGTGGCAGAGCCCGCCCCTGTCCCGCAGCGCCGAGTACAACGAGGTGAACGTCACCCTGGACCTCGGACAGGTAAGACTCGTTTAATACACGAACCGAAGCACAAACACCTGCGCTGTGTCAGCACATGTTCATGGTGGAGCACCGTTGTCGTGTTCGTTTGTGGCGTGCCACGATGTTTAGGAGACATCCTGTCTCTGTATTCTGCTTTTAAAAGTGGGTTCGAGAGTTTCTCATTGTTTTCTCTTAGTGAAGGTTCACGATTTGAAAAGCAGGCGACAAAAGGAGGAGATGGTAGTATTTGGACCGTGTAGCCTTTAGCCTGTAAGCTAACTGGTTTTGATTGCTCTCGTGGTTCTCGATGTTTTTCCCTGTTAGATTCTCACAAGCTCTGAAATGTCGCCGGGCTTCGCTGAGCTGTTTCTTCTCTGGTCTTCTTTTGCTGGGGCTGCATCTACATGTGCTTCAGAGTCCTGGTTTCCATAATATTCAGGTGTAACATGAAAAATGTGGTTATTCATGTGCTTGTATAGATAATCACAACAGTATCCAGGTTTCTCATCAGGTGTGTCAGCCCCTCGGAGCCGGTTCAGGAGCCTGGCTCAGGTGTTCTCATGCCACAGCGTCCTGGTTTCTGTCAGAGTACTTGACTTTCAGCCAAAGCGAGTCACAGACGCTGTTAAACTCTTCCTCACAGTGATGAAGCGTTCGGCTTTGCCCTCTCTCTGAATGAATGTAAAGTCAATTTGAGTCCGTTAACTGGTTAGTAGCAAACCTCAGTGATGAATCAGCCCCCCCAGAGTTCAGTGACCCACAGGAGAAACCACACAGCTCACTCCTCAGTCTGAGTACATGTGGAGATGTTCTTCAGACTGACACACACACACAGAGGAGCTTCACTCTGTGTGTGTGTGTGTGTGTGTGTGTGTGTGTTAACCTTTTTGTGTTTTGAACGTCGCTCTTGAGCAACCTTTTATGTTTCTGAATGTGATCTTTTGTGCCAGGCTCTCCTGCTCGAGTGCCCTCCTCATTCATCGGTGCTGAGACATTCAGTGTGTGTGTGTGTGTGTGTGTGTGTGTGTGTGTGTGTGTGTGTGTGTGTGAGCGTGCGCGTGTGCATACTTGTGTCCTTGATAAGTGTGTTTTCTGTCCTGGCATTCGGTTTCTCCTTCCCTCCTCCATGTATCGTTGCTTTCTGTCCTTCCTCCCTCTCTGTCTGTGCTGAAGGTCTCAATAGAGAAGCTGTGTGTGCGTGCGTGCGTGCGTGTGTGTGTGTGTGTGTGTGTGTGTGTGTGTGTGTGTGTGTGTGTGTGTGTGTGTGTGTAGCTTGTAAAAGTCTTTATAAGCCTGTTTACCTTGTGGCAGTAATAATAAAAAAAGGCTAAAAGTACAAAGTACAAATACCTGGTGTCCACCTCGACAGTAAAGTGGACTGGTCCACCAACACTGATGCTGCACAGGAGGGGCCAAAGTCCTCTCCATCTACTGAGAAGACTGATGTCCTTTGGAGTGTGTAGGACACTGTTGAAAACCTTTCATGACCTCGCTTGAAGGCCCCCCTGGCTGCACGTATAGTTTACATATTTTTATAGTTCTTTGTATAAAATCTACATATTTATAGTCAGTTTTTATTTTCTATTTTGTATTTCTCTTGTATTCCTACTGCTGTTACTGCTGCTTTGGTACAGCTGATAGAGAGACAGAGGACAGAGAGACAGACAGAGAGACAGAGGACAGGGAGAGAGACAGACAGAGAGACAGAGGACAGGGAGACAGAGGACAGGGAGAGAGAGACAGAGGACAGAGAGAGACAGAGGACAGAGAGAGAGAGGACAGAGAGACAGAGGACAGGGAGACAGACGACAGGGAGACGGGGGACAGAGAGAGGGAGACAGAGGACAGAGAGAGAGAGGACAGAGAGAGAGAGGACAGAGAGACAGAGGACAGGGAGACAGACGACAGGGAGACGGAGGACAGAAAGAGAGAGAGAGAGACAGGACAGGGAGACAGACGACAGGGAGACAGACGACAGCGAGAGAGACAGGGAGAGAGACAGAGGACAGAGAGACAGACGACAGAGAGACAGACGACAGAGAGACAGAGACAGAGGACAGCGAGAGAGACAGGGAGAGAGACAGAGGACAGAGAGACAGAGGACAGAAAGAGAGAGAGACAGACAGAGACAGACAGACAGAGACAGAGTCTCTTGTTACCAGTTGCAGTTCTGTCTTGAAAAAATGTAGTGTGTGTGTGTGTGTGTGTGTGTGTGAGAGAGAGAGCTCTACACTTGTTCCCCACCCCCCCACACACACACCTAACCCCCACCTCTCCCTGAATGAAAGAGAAAGAGAGGGAGAGATTGGAATGTCAGTTAACCTGTCTCAACCCGCAGAGGGGAAGGCTTGTTAAATTACCCCAAACTCCCTCCCCCCCCTCCCTCCTCACTGTGTCTCTCTCTCTGTCTGTCTCTGTCTCTCACTGTGTCTCTCTCTCTATCTGTCTCTCTCTGTCTGTCTCTCTCTATCTGTCTCTCTCTCTCTCTCAGTGTCTCTCTCTCACTGTGTCTCTCTCTCTGTCTCTCTCTGTCTGTCTCTCTCTATCTGTCTCTCTCTCTGTCTCTTATTGTCTCTCTCTCTCAGTGTTTCTCGCTAATAAGTAAGTAAGTAAGTGCTCTGATGTCTGTGGGCTAGCAGCCGACCCACTTAGCTTAGCATGAATACTGGAAACATTGACACAGATTAGCGTTAGACTTTCCACCTGTGAACTACACACCTGTTGGAATGTGTTCATTACTGAGCTTTAGAGACGTTGGTGGGTGGATGTTTCACCTTTGGATGGACCCAAGCTAGCTGTTTCCAGTGTTTGTGCTAAGCTAAGCTAGTCAGCTGCTAGTGCATCATTCAGCTCATCTAACTCTCAGGAGTCAGTCTGCATTTAGCACAGTTAGCATATGTGGACACCATTGTCGACGTACTTTTCTGAACTTCCTGTCTGGGGCTGATCTTCATGGTTTTGGGCGAAGCCCCCCAGCTGTAATGTGTTTAAACTGATCACGTCATGGCTGATACCTGTTTGGCTTAATAAGGCCAGCATCGGGCCAGTGGTCGAATCAGTGCACGCCATCCAACAGATGAGCGGTCCTAACCTCCCAGCGTCAGTGTTGGACCTCACTGGTGCTCTTGTGTCTGAATGAGCTCAGTCCATCCCAACATGTGGTGGAAAGCAGTTCTAGCAGCATGTTGAAGCCCATGGGTGCAGAACTGATGCTCAGCAATCACATGTAGTGTAATGTGGTGTGTGTGTGTCCACATACTTTTGGCCTGCATCAGTCTGCACATCTCTCTGAGGTGTTATCAGATGAGCGTAAGTTCAGAGGGTGAAAAAATGAGCAAACGTGTGGATTCACACAGAGCAGGTTGGCCTCTCCTGCTGTAAATACACTGCACAGTATCAGTGTGTCAGTGTTACTGCAGCAGGTGTACCAAGCACAGCCTGCACCGCCCAGCACTCACCTCATCGACACATCACTGGAGTCTGAAGAAGGAGAGCCTCTCTGCTCTCTGTGGGATCTTCAGGGTCTCGACACAGTTTGATTAAAAACCTTTTCATCTCCCTCCCCTTTTTCTACCATCTGTTTGGATCAAATATGTGTCAGACTTTTAAGTAAGGAGCACAAGTTCTCACACAGCTCCTCCCCCTCCTCTTCCTCTCCTCCTCCTTTCTCTCTATATCTGCACCCCCCCATCCTGCCTATCGCTTTCAGATAACTCACAGCCCAGTATAGACCTTTTCTATCTCCTCTGCCTTCCTATCTTCCTTCTTCTGACGTCTCCTGCTCTCATTGCTCTTCATCGCTCCTTGTTCTCCTCCTCGTCCTCAGATAAAGGGGTTTAGGAACAGTTTCTGGAGAGATGTGTTGTCTCAGTTTGAAATGCACTGAAACACGTTGAAACGATCTCACCTCATTATTCCTCGTATGTACAGTCGATGTATTCGTACCCGCCGGCCTCCTGCTCTGTTCCTCACTGAGGAAGGCAGAGCAGGAGGGGGGAGAGGGATGGAAGAGGAATGACAGCTACCTGATGAAGTGGAGGAAGAATATGAATCATCCAATGAGGTCATACGCAGTTCAGCACCGTTCACCGTTGAGTCGTCAGCCTCGGTGGGCTGAGTGATCTAAGTGCAGTGAAACGCTGGTGTGTGCTTTCTGTGCCCGGATGTGTGTCTACGAGCAGTTTCATTCCTCAGGTGTGTGATAGTGGAAGGATTCTTTAATGACAGGTAAAGGGGGAGGGGAGGGGAGGGATGGAGGGGATGTAGAGGAGAGGAGATGAAAAAACAAGGAGACCAGGAACATGAAAGGAAGGAGGTAGAAATCCAGTTTGAAGGCCAAGTGAAGCAAAATTCCCTGGAAGAGAGGAGGAGGACGGGAGGGGGGGCGAGACCATTAAAAAAAGAGGTGGGCGGGAAGGAGGCTTTGCAGATAAAAACGGAGGTGAAGAAGAGGAAGGAGGGTGAGGGCATGGAAAGAGGAGGAGGAGGAGATGACAGAGGGAAAGAAGAGGGGATGTTTGTTTCTGCAGCCTGTTATTAGAGCACAATACAGGCTTTTTGCACTTACAGCATGTAAAAGATTCAGCAGCAGCCGACGAGGGCTGCAAATAACCATACTGATCAATCTGCAGGATAGTTTCTCAGGTCATTGATCCACCGTTGATGTTTAAAGAAAAGTGAAGGAATGTCACTCACAACGTCTAAGAGTCCAGGATCAGTTAGCTTGTCTGGTCTCAGTGACGGTCCAGAACCTGAAGATGTTCAGTTGACTGTTACACATGACGAAGAAAAACTGTACATCACGTTTCAGAAGGTCTTCATAGACAGATTCAGATGTTTCTTCATTTCCTGCTGCGTCGGCAGGTTTCCCTACAGGACGAACAGATACGCAGCTCCATTGTTAGCCGCGCCTGAGAGCGAGCGTGGTGCCAGCTGCTCCCGATTCACTGCTTCCTGCTATTGATGTGGTTTGAGCCTCAGCGTTACCTCGAGCGTGGCCGGGGGCTCTGGGCTGCAGGGTGGAGGTTTGTATCTGGGAGAGTTCCAGCAGTTTCTGACACGCTTTCTGGGAGTAAAGCTGAGCTCACATCAGCTCTCTGTTTAATATCTGTAGTTTGATGTCAGGTTGACATCAGTTAAACCGTCAGTGGACAAAACGGGTCCATGTGAGCAACAGCTCCTGAACCAGCCTGAGCTTCTGAAGGTCATGACACACAGACTGACAGTCAGCCGCTGCCGGGACAGATCATCAGATTTCTGTTTAGCCGAGGTTCACCTTATTCCTCCACCAGCAGAATGTACGACTGATGGAACCAGTGCAGAGCCGCTTTGAACAGCTCGGTGTAGCCTTTCATCAGACGTCAGTCTCTGTTTGAGCATGAAGCAAACAGTTCAGATGGACTGTGACCATGATGCTGGCCTGTTTGAGCAGATTCACACTGGACTGACGCCTCTGGGCTGGTTTCTTTGTTCTGTCCTTCCATCATGTTTTTGGATCATCAATACGGACCAACCAGTCGTTTCAGTTCACATACTGTCCTCACCAACCAGTTGGTGAGGACAGTATGTGGCGTTGCTGGTCAGCTGGTCTCATGCATGCTGTTTGATTCGTTTGTGAAATCGGTTTTAGTCGCGTTGGCCTTAAAGAATACTACGACTGTACATATTCATAAGACAAATAGAAGAAGTCTTCAAGGAGTCCAATCACAGGTTAGCAACAGCACCAGTGTCTTTGTGATGTATATCCTGTGAACAAGGCCAGCAGCAGTCAATAATGCATGACAAGTTCAGTTCTACAACAAACAAACTGTGATGCAATAAAGCAGAATCTAAACTAACACCAGGAAATGACTCCCTAACACAAGGGCTTGTGGGTACCAGCAGCTGGACTCAGGAGGCTGAGCCCAACAACAGACTGTACCATTAATGACAACATGTAGGGGAGCACAAGTAGCCTGACATCACCTCAGTGTGTTCTGTGTTGACACAGGTCTGTGTGTCTGTCTCTCTCTTGATTATCTTTTTGTTCTGGGCTGTTGGCTCAGATCAAACATGACATTTAGAGACATGAAGACACCATCCTGGATTTAAAGTAATCCACAGTCTGATCGATGATGAGGACGCATCGTGTGTGCAGCAGCTGCAGGTCATCCAACAGACACAGCAACATGAACATTGTCAGCTTTATGGAGGATTTATGTGTTATCATCATCATTAAGCCTTCAAAAAAAGTGATGCATGACTGGGGGGACAGTTCTCCTCTCTCTGTAGCTGTTGTCCACAATGACTCAGTCGACCACAAGCCACATCTTTTAATAGTGGCCCCCTTTCTATTTCTTAATTTACATCATTTTGGCTGACGGTCAACAGTTGCAGTCATTCATTCCTCCGTCCACTCGCCTGTTCTCGTCTGTGACTCTTATTTCTGTCATCATGGAGTCATCATCGGCCTTCGTCTTCCTGTTTTTCTGTCCTCCTCGTTCAGGGTTAAACGTTGCCTCTGAAACTGTGTCCCCTCACACAAACACACAAACGCTGATACGCAGTGCACATTTTTCAGTCATTCATTATGTGTACTGGGCAGGAAAATGAGCAAAGAGGGGGACAAAAAGAGGTGGAGAGAGGGAGCGAGGGACGAATGTGACCTTAATAGGAGTGATTCAGCTCTGAGTGAAGAGACAGAAAGAGGCAAAAAGGCTGAAGCTGATGTCACATCTACACCAGAATAAAGGAGGGATGATGGATGAGTGGAGGCAGGGAGGAAAGGAGCAGGGCCTGATATTTCGGGTGTTTTCTAGCTGCCTGCTTCTGTGTGTTGTTGATGTTGGCGCTCAGTTTCTCATTGACTCATGACGAAGAACGAGAAAATGAATGAAGAGAGGAAGTGGATGGAAGTGTGGCTGTAGGAATTACTGCAGGGAGTAAAACAAGAAGGAAGAAGCAAGTGAATGAGAGAGAAATTGTAGGGAGGAGGAGGAGGAGGAGGAGAAGGAGGAGGAGGAGGACAGGAAGGGCAGAGAGAAGTGGAGAAGGACTCCAGCTGGGAACGACAGAAAAAGAAACCATTCATACTCGATCTTTGATAGAAATGTCAAATGGTCTGTGTGTGTGTGTGTGTGTGTGTGTGTGTGTGTGTGTGTGCCATTATCAAAGCAGAGGAAGTGATTATAAGAGGGCACCTCCCACTCTTCTTGCTGCCCTTCAGTGGTTCTGTGTGTGTGTGTGTGTGTGTGTGCGTGTGCGTGTGCGTGTGCGTGTGTGTGTGTGTGTGTGTGTGTGTGTGTGTGTGTGTGTCACTCTCATCCATGATGTCTGTTCCAGCCTGTTGATCTGTCACAGGTCAAAGGTCATTGTCAGGCTCTTCAATTCTTAACTTCCTGCTGCTTTGAACTCTCTGACCCTCCACTGACTGTGTGTCCACCAGCTCAACCCACAAAACACACTCAGACACACACACACGAACACACACACACACACACACACACACACACGCACGCACACACACCTTCGCTCTGTTGTGTACCATCGATGATCAAATGAATCATCTTCACATATCATGGCCGTGTTCTCGCTTCTAAAACCTCTCTTCTCTTTTTAATGATTTCTGAACTTTGGGTTTTGGACTGCTGGTCAGACTGTGTGAAGACGTGACCATGTGATCTGGGGATCAGAGTGCAGCTGGATTTTTGTCATGTTTTCTGACATTTCAGAGATTATAAAGATTTATAGAACAGGTTAGTCAATGATGTAAAGTGATATTATATAATTTTCAACCCTGTTCTGTGTAATTTTGATATTTTAATATGAAAATATTGAAACTATTGATTTTGAACTGTTTAAAGAAATGTGAAGATATCACCTGAACCTCTGGGAAATTAGAATGGCCCTTTTTACCATTTCTGACGTTTTGTAGACTAAATGATTAACTAATCAAAGTTTAATGAGTAATGAAAACAGATGTTGGACGCAGCCTTTGTCCTCGTCAGACGTGTCCCAGATGTCTCTAAATGTGGCTCTGGTGATCGGATCCTCTGGCTTCATTCAAATCAGCTCAGAGCTGTTGACTCGATCCCAAAAGACTCTTTTTAATGCTGAACGGGACGTTTGTGTTGAACAACAGAGGAACCAGGTTTTACTGAAGCCCTCTGCGATCTGGTTCAGACATGTTGACTCTGTTCTCCAGCCTGAGCGACCCCTAACATCCATTCAGCTCGGGCCCATTGTCTTGCGGTGTTTGCTCGCCCTCACAGCCTCCTTTTGATGCGGCAGTGGTCCCGAGCCCTCCCAATGACTTAGCATTCAGAGGACTTCTCAATGGGCCCTTTATCACACCATTGTGTCAGCGAGAGTGTTCGGCCCATTCAGAAACACTGAGAACAAACATGGAGGAAACAGTAGTGAACAGCCAATGAAGTGTCTTAGATCCTTCATGGGGAGACGGGGGAAATGGGTTTCAGTGGGGAATTAATTAAAAAGGAGATCAGATAAGTTAAGGTGCATGCAAACAGACGGCAGACCCTAACCCTCTCCATAAATCTAGTCCCTCATTCTGCAGTTCACAGGGAGCGAGATGTCCTCCTGCAGGAGTCTTTTTAAGGACATGTGGTCCAAGAACGCAGACACGTTCAGGCAAAGCTCAAACGGACTCATCAGCTCAGTGTTTGTTATTCAGAGGATGTTCAGTTCTGTCAAGGTCTGTGTGAGCTGTTGACACATTCTCAGACAGCAAACCATGCTAGACCAGCGTCCTTCACACAAGCACGCCTTTAACCCACTTTGACTCTGGTGGAGTCAAGATGAGCACGCTTGGGTTGTTGTGAAGTTCAGCTGATGTCTGATTCAGGTCCAGATGCTTCAGTGACAGATGACAAAAAATAGACATTTAAAAGCCAACACATCACATGAAAATCATCACGAGTAGAAAGGATTAAAAAAAGATGTGCCAAGAACGTGTTCAGTCAAGAGATGTGCTAAGCTAGGCTAAATACATCCGGCATGTGTTCAGCCTAGCTTAGCACAAACACTGGAAACAGGGAGAACAGCTAGCCTCTATCAAAAGAGGGAAAAACCTCCCTCCGTCAGCTCAGAAATAATTTTGGTTACATGCTACGTCCCGTTAGCTTGCAGCTGGTCACCAGTACACCCAGTATTAGTACGATGACAGAACTCGTGAGAGTCACTGGGACCAGCTGTTAATGAAATGCTGTTAGCAAACTGTACATCACCCCAAAACGCCTCTTTTGTTGTTTCCAAATGTGAATTTACACGTCGACATGCATGTTGATGGTGCAATGCTAACTAATGCTAACGCTTCCCCTACGCTTTATGCTAAGCTAGGCTGAACACATTCGTCACTGTGCTCTTTCCTGAACCCAGAAAAAAGAAACTCAAGAAAAGACTCATTTTATAAATGAAAAAGATAAACATGTGGTATCAACCTCAAAGTCCCGTCCACGTCGTCGACGTCCAGCTGCAGTGTGTGATGAGCGTGTGCAGCGTCCTCCCCAGACAGAAAAACACTTTCTGTGCCAGGAAGTACACCAGTGACTTTGAGCAGTTTTCTTCCTGCTCTGCCAAACCAGACTAAGAATAGACGGATGCTAATGTCTGCCCGCTATCACACAACGAGCTCATTTAGAGCGGCAGAAGAACTGGAGTGAGACGGGCCGGGTTCAGCCGGGTCCTCAGCAGTTCACCGGCCCGAGGAGAAGCAGAACCTCCAAACCAGGCTCGTTAAAGTAGGCTGGAACACGTGAGGCGTTTTTGTGTCCACGTCAAAACTGAATAAACCTGCAGGTGTTTTTGCATCTTAGTCTATGGTCCAGCTTTTCCTCGTCTCTGCTGCTGCAGTCGCTTCATTTCTTCTTGTCTTTTTAGCCACATTAGCGACATGATTGTAGTGAGGAGTCCTCCAGCTCCCATCAGCCTCAGCTGCACCTGCTGCTAATTAGCAAATGCTAACGTACCAAGAAGCTGAAATAAGTTAGCAAGACTCAACATTTCCCTGCTGAACAGACTGTTACCGTCGTTATAAACATGTTAGCATTCTAACATTAGCATTTAAATCAAAACAACACTGTGCCGAAGTGCAGCCTCAGACAGCTGCTAGCATGGCCGTTAAGTCTGATTAATTAATATGGACCAGATTTCTTATTTGGCTGGTTTTTTTATTAAGTTTATGAGTAAAGAGTCAGTAAGTGGACTTAAAGTCCAGTAAAGGAAGGTTTTAAGTTATTTTCCACAGGTTTCAGGTTGTTTTGAGTTGAAGTGGCAAAACTGCAAAAGAAATAGCGACATTTTCAGTACAAATTAAGACTTCATCCACCATGGAGAGCGTTTCTGAAAAGATTGTCTTCAGCGTTAAAATGTCCCTGCTCAGTGTGGATTGATGGCCTGATCGTAGGAAGACATGCATCTTCAAATCATTCACATCAGGCTGTTGAGCTCAGCAAGATTTTCTGAATAAATGAACAATACATGAAAGAAATAGTTCAGTATGTCATTATCGTAAACTTGATTCGTCTCTCCAGCGCTGTGTTAAAGTCAGGCTGTTTCACTTAACAGCATTTTCCATGAAGGGAAGAACGGCAGGTCCACAAATGATCAAATGTGAAGAAACGGGGGGAAAGCGACAGAGTGTGAGGAGGAGGACAAAGAGGCAGGTCTGCTCTCCTTAATGTGACAGTAAATATTGGTTTTCAGCGGGTCAACTCCAGCAGACTGTTTGAGTTTCTCTGCTTTTCTTTGCTGGTGATTGAAATGAAGGAGCGGGGGAGGAAAGAAAGGGCGAGCGGAGGAAGTATAGGTCACTAAGTTAAAGTTCATCTCACGTTTCTAATGATTAACACAAGTGGAAGTTTCCCAGTGTTCATGTCAAACACCATGAATACAGGTGTTCGTGTCTGAATCACATACTTTCAGGGGTTTCAGTGTCGGCTCAACATCTCGGGGATCAAACCTGTGACTTTTTTTGGGTCACAGGAGTTTTAGTGAGAGAAAACAGGCCTAAAAGCTGGGTTCAACCTGTGTGTCTTACAGTGTACAGTGGCCTGAGAAGCAGCAGGTCTCTCTGAATAAGGAAGCTGCCTGTAGAGAGTGGGGGTGTCTGGAGTTTGGTAAACCAACATACCTGCTGAGTTCACCTGGTTTTGGACTGTGGAACAAAACTGGAGGACTTAATTAAACTGAAAGAAGTGAAAGATCTGATGGCTCCAACATGAGCTCAAATAACCAGAGATGAACCACTTAATCCTTTGTTTTTCCTGACGTAGCTGGTAGTTTTAAAAGTGTCTGATCCATTAACATCGCCTTGATATTAATTAGTTTGAACTCTCCTTGATTAAAACAATACAGCATGTTTGTTCTGTTTAAAACAGTACACAGTGTCTGTCAGCTTCTCGTGTACAACCAAGAAAAAGCCCCACGATGATTAATAATAATGATAACTAGAAAATTCCCCCTGGGAAATTTTGAAAGGGACACGGGGTGTGTTGGAGCCGACAAAATTATCTACGTTTTAAAGTTTGAATGAAGTCTCTAGGACAAAGTATGGCCGAGCAGCGGACAATTGAAAAAGGCTGAAATTTGAGGAAATTTCCCCATTCATTTCTTATACGCAGTTGTTTGCGTCTTACGTCGGCCTTCGATGGTCATAGCTCGAAAACCGTAAGAGATATCAAAATGTGCCGAGGGTCATTTTGAGCCGACAAAATTATCTACGTTTTAAAGTTTGAATGAAGTCTCTAGGAGAAACTATGGCGAAGCAGCGGACAATTGAAAAAGGCTGCAATTTGAGAAAACGGCAGATATCAGAGGTAGTCAGTCCCTGATTAATGAATTGCTCTCAGCTGTGTTTCTGTGGCTTTCTCCTTGTCTGTCTCTGTTGATCACCTCAGCTGTCTGTGTCTGCTTCTCTCCTCTGCTTCATGTCTCTGTTAACATGAATTAATGAACTGAATCAATAAACATGAATGGAGCTAATGCTAACGGAGCTAGCAGAGCTAACACTAACGGAGCTAACAGCTAACCGCGCTAATAGAGCTAACGGCGCTAACGCTAACAGAGCTAACTGTGCTAACAGAGCTAACGGTGCTAACAGAGCTAACAGAGCTAACGGCGTTAACAAGGGGGCGGGGGGATGGGGTTTTCATTATGCATTTGTCTGTGTGTGTGTGTGTTTATGTATCTGTCATTGTGTGTGACTGCGTATGTGTGTGTCTTCGTCTGTTTGTGTGTGTGTGTCTGCTTGAACTACACAAGCAGCCCAACCAGCTCCTACATGGAGATGTGTCTGGTATATGTGTGTCTGAATGTGTGTGTGTGTGTGTGCGTGTGTGCGTGTGTAACTTCTGCCCCACCTGCTGATAATTACCTCTGCACCTCTCCCACTGTTTACCTGTTCCTGTTCAGTTTTGACGTGCTGTTTTTAATCACTTTTTTGCTGTTGGTTAGCCCTTTTTGTGTGACTACTGTCTCAACCTCTTTGGCAAAGAGCTTTCTGAAGCTGAGTTTAACTGCTTGTTGGACAGAGATTGTTTTCAAACAATGCCCTTGTTTTGACTGAGCTCGTTAAGATAATCATTCTCAGGCTTGTTGTCCTGCAGATGTGTGTGCGTGGGTTATTGACCGGTGTGTGTGTAAATGACAGTTGCACCTGTTAAACTCCTCCCTTGAAAAGCGGCTTTTTCGCTGTCGGTTTCTTCCGAACAACTTGCGATTGTGACAAAACCGTAGCTGCTATCAAAAAACCGATTACACTGTGAGATGCGGACAGGTCTGGGCCAGATGTACGTGTGTATTATGTCCAAATATTCTTTAGAAAAATGACTAAATGGTCGATTTAAAAAGACACTGTCCGGCAGGCTGCGACTCAGAGAACAGGAGTTTGTATTGTATGCAGTGAGATTTGGGTTCGGCGAACCTCCTGAACTAAATCCTCTGGTGAGAGAACCGTACCTCCTATCAGAGTGTACTATAGATCACTGGACTCCCGAGACCTTCCTGAGTCCGAATATCATCTCGTTTTATTCCTGAGACAACAACTTTTGTTTTTATGGCGATCTAAAGACAGGAGGCATTTCTGCTTTTCTCACAAAACAGCTCTGAATTTTAACATGGGACTTAATGGGAGAGCAGGAGGGAGCTGGCTGCACAAAAAGTCTCACTATTTAAATTCAGTAAGTCTCTCGGTTTTTTCGAGGACATCACACGAAAGAGGACAAGTTTGTCTACAAAATGATCCCAAAATTATGCGTGTAGAGTGTAATTTGTGGCCGTAGCGACGAGAAAAAGAGAAGATTTTCCGATCATTTTTAGACTCTGTGCCACTCTAGCACGCACTCTAGCACGAACATTCCGTGCAATACACACCCATTATAATCTCAAAATTTCCCTCAAAACGATCACTGTCATTGAACAGTGACTGATCAAAAACTATACGACCAATCAAAATGTGGATGAACACACCAATAGACCAGACTTGGGTCTACATTTTAAAGTTTAAATGAAGTCTCTCGGTGAATGTATGCCTGAGCTACAGACGTTTGCAAAACTCCAATTTCAATCTTTTTTTTTTCGCCCGTCCCATTCATTCTTATGGGAAATAAATTTGAGAAAAGTAATAGCACACCGATCCCGATCAAACCGCACGTTTTGATATATAATTTGCGAGGGTTTTCTCAAAGCTGCGGGGCGAGTTAAGGGACGAAAACTTGGAGGAGGATGAAAAATAATAAGAAGAAGAAGAAACGCGCGGGATAGTAATAAGTGACTCGGGGGCTACGCCCCGAGTCACTGGCTCCTGCAGCTATGAAATAGCTGTAGGAGCCAGTGACTCGGGACGTTGCCCCGTGTCCCTAATAATATATTTTTGTATAGCACTCACCAACCCAGCATCACACAGTGCTTTACAACAAACACATGAACACAGCAGTGAAACACACAGTAATGTTTGTACGAAGAGACCAGCATAAGGCATAGACAAGGAATAAATCTGAAAACATTGTGTGATTAAATCCATAAATTAAACACCAAGAATAAACCAACAGGTGAATAGAAATAGAGCAGTGGAAGTTGGTGCGATGCTGGCAGGTCATCAGCGTTAGATCTTGGTGTGCGATCTTCAGCACATTCGATTGTTCAGCTCGGTGCGTTGCAGGAAAACGATGAACAAAAGTTGAGCTGCGATCATCTTCGGTCTGAGGTCTGAAGTGTCCCTCTGAATCCGGCCTTACAGTCGTGTAGCTGCAGGAATGTCACCCCCCACATACAAACAGAGGAGTGGAGAGGGGGTGGAGGGATGGAGGGAGGACAAACAGAAGGGAGTGTTTTCCCATAGTTAAGTCATAAAACAGTGAATGGGAGTGGAAAGGGTGTGTATGTGTGTGTGTGTGTGTGTGTGTGATTGGCACCACACGAAGCTTTCCAATAGTTTCCAGTGATTGTGAGTTGCTGCAGTACAACACTGAACAATAAGCTGAAGTCTGCAGGATCAATATCTGTGAGTTAACTGTCCAAACCTCCTCTGATATGAAGATGCTGTGAAATGTTCCTCATTCAGTCTTTTCTTCGTTATTCGTTGAAACATATTGAGTCAGTGAAGAGGCAGACAGGCAGAGTCATCCAAACTGCTCTGATGCAACTCTTAAACTCCAGCCTGCATGGTCAGTTCAGTGAATACTGTTCTAGAAACTGCACCTTCAGGTTCATCATTTGAGTTATTTTAAAGAGGCGGCTCTGACTGATGATATTCTGCTTTTAGTCTTTCATCTACAAATTGATTTCTTTCCATTTTTTCCTCCCAAAACCTTCTGAATGTTGCAGCATCGCTCAGTCCAGCTCAGTTCTTACTTACCTGTTACTTTAAATCTCCTGCTGATCCTTCAGAGGATGCACAGCTTTGAGTAAAGTCTAAAAACTCCTCAGGTGTCTGAACAGAGGCAGACGTGTGCGTGCGTGTGTGTGTGCGTGCGTGCGTGCGTGCGTGCGTGCGTGCGTGCATGCTCTACACTTGTTCCTTGTCACATATCTCCGACCTGTGGTTCAGACACATTAATGAGTGTCCGTCAGCTGTCGGCGGGGCTGAACTTGTGACCCCGTGGACACCCCCAGGATCACCCCGCCGTCAAAGCCGACGGACACAGAAAGACATTTGTACCGACAGACAGCGAGGACGTGTTTATTCGTAACTGAGGGAAACAAGCTGAGGGCTGCGGCAACTGTGACTGGTTCCAGTAAAGCCGACAGCTGGGGAGCGTCAGCACTCCCAGTCACCATTAACATTCAGCCTTAAACTGTTACACATGCTGGGAATATTTGACGAGGCCGAGGACGTTTCTGTCTGACAGCCTGTCTGCATGATGGACACCGTATGCACCAAACAAGACATCTGGCTAATATCTACAGCTTACAGCTAATAGGCACTTAGTCCTGAAGTGTTTTTTTTCTGGTGGAATAATCATCTTTAACCTGCCGTGGAACCGAGCAGAACGTTTCCTTTTGTAGGAAAAACTGGATTTGGTTTTGATGTGAAGCTACTCAGCATGAAGGAGTTTTACAGGCGACGTGTCCTTGATGAAGAAGCTTTGGACAGGTGTAATAGACCTTTCTCACAGGTGTAATAGACCTTTCTCACAGGTGTAATAGACCTTTCTCACAGGTGTTATAGACCTTTCTCACAGGTGTGATAGACCTTTCTCACAGGTGTAATAGACCTTTCTCACAGGTGTTATAGACCTTTCTCACAGGTGTTATAGACCTTTCTCACAGGTGTAATAGACCTTTCTCACAGGTGTGATAGACCTTTCTCACAGGTGTAATAGACCTTTCTCACAGGTGTTATAGACCTTTGTCACAGGTGTAATAGACCTTTCTCACAGGTGTTATAGACCTTTCTCACAGGTGTTATAGACACGTCACAGCTGGGATGAACATTAAGGATGGCTGCATACGGTTTGGTTTATCCAGGTCCAGAGCCCCTGGATGGATTTACCGGAGCCCTTAGATGGATCAGAGCCGTCTTTAATGTAATCAGTTACACCTGTGTTTGTGGAAAAGGCTCTATTGAATAATCCTTCCACCGAGTCTGGAACTAGTTTACCAGTTTGTCTTGACGGCACATTGTCCTGCCCTGCAGCCTCAGTGTTGACCTTGAACAAGACTTTGACCTTTGACCTCTCTGTAGTTGAGGGGGGCGACGGGCGAGCACAGCGCACTCCCCCAGCTCGAGTCCTGAACTAATTAACTGCAGCCCTGTCTCCTGGACAGGAGGTGTATGTGCGACTTCATGCAACAGTACATTCTGAAGGATGCCAGAGCTTTTCTCGAAACTCTGGGAGGAATATTTATTAATGTCGTGTCGTCTTTGTACTGTGTTGACAGCGTGTTTCTGGTTGCCCAGGCGACGGCAGCACTTGGTTAAGGTTAGAAAAAGAAGGCGGTCTTGATTTATTACAGAAAAAGTTCACAGTGTGTTTATTAACGTGAGACTAAAACCACCATCTCTTCCTCAGATTAGCCAAAGAGCTCATAAGTCAAAGCCCAGATGAGGACGTGAACCTCTGGGGGTTCCACACCTGAGGCCATTGATCACGATATAGACAAATGTCACTGGTTCTTGTGTTTTGAGAGCCCAGTGGTCAATGTGAGATGCTGTTTACATCATTTTACAACAGTAAGTCACATTTAGGTGATCAGGGTCGAGATAATGAGGCAGTTGCTGCTCTATTATATCTGAATTGTGTATAGTTTTTTTCTAGTGTTTTATTGCAGCTGTGGATCTCTGCCACCTCTGACAGGTCTAAAAAAATTTAAATGAATACACCTTCATAAAAATAAAACATTACATTCATTAAAAAATAGCTGCCATTTGACACAAAATGCCACGTATTTATCACCTAGATATCAGCTACTAACTATTTCTATTTCTATTGATCATGACGCTGGAGGTGAGGATGTGTGAGACCTGCCACAGCTGCCCAACATTTTAATGCCATAAACCCTCATTTCACCTTATCATTAATTTAAGATCATTCAATAATAAAATGTATTTAATTATTTCTTTCATTTAAGAACTTAAAGGGACAAAGACGTGACAGATGGATACAAAGTAAAACGTGGAAACTGACAGACCGCTATGGTCGATCCTGTGTGCGTGTGTGTGTGTGTGTGTGTGTGTGTGTGTGTGTGTGTGTGTGTGTGTGTGTGTGTGTGTGTGTGTTTCACCTTGAAGAGTTTCTACGAACTCCTCCCTCCTCCACCTCTCTCTTCATTATGATAACCTGCCCTCCCTCCTCCTCTCACCCTTATCACTCCTCCTCTTCCTCCTCTTCCTCCTCTCATTCTTCACTAATTATGGGATTTGCTCCGGCTGTCTGTGATGATAAGGGATGGAGGGAACACATGAAAGGAGGAGTGGACCAGGATGGTGGAGAAAGTCACGGTCACAGGAGAGGAAACCTCCCTTCCTTCTCCTTCTGCCCTCCCTGGACCTGTTTTTTCCTCCTTATATCCCATAATTCCTCTGGTCTTTGAGTTTTGGCACATTTGGAACATTTTCAGCATGGTTGTCAGTTTCAGTGAGGACTTCCTTTGTGCGGGGGTCAGATACGGCTGATGGAGACGGTTCAGCTGTTGTTTGAGTTGCAGTTACCGGCTCTTAATGTTTGGTGGAGGATCACGTGTTGATTTATTTTAACTCAAACTGAAAACAGCGACTTCTGAATGGAAGAGTGCAGACGCTGCAATGAGGCCGGTGGGTGTGAACCCTGGGTGTGAACACTGCAGGGAGAGCGGGGGTGATGCTAGCAGTTTAATTCGTCCTGGAATGTCTAAATCCTGTTTCTCACCTCCTTTAGACCCACAGTCCTTTAGTTCTGATCCAGCAAACTGCAGCAAAGACTCTCACATGTTACCTTTGAGAATCCTCGCTGACGTCATGACGTCATGGCTTTAAGCCTAACTCTGACCTGAACCTGAGCCTAAAGAAGCCAGCGTGGGATTAGGACAGCGTCTGACAGTTTCATGAAAATGTCTTTCAGTGTGAAAATGAGCACCTTAAACCTCCTCTGTGTCTTCACTCCTTCATGTTCGGCCGTGTCGGCTCTCTGATGTGGTCTTCAGAGCTGCTGCTCTCAGGTCTAGTTCCAGCTTCAACCCTTAAAGAGTCTTTGAACACTCAGTCAGCTTTTATTGGCCAAATATGTTCAGGCAGAAAGGAATTTGACTCTGAGGCAAGGACCAGTCAAAATGTCCTCACTTTTCAAACATGTCCTCACTTTTCAAACATGTCCTCACTCCCAAGGTCTAAAACACACAAAGATAGAGGTGCAACACACACACACACACACAGTGCAGGAGTTTCCACTTCCTGGGGGGATGTTAAACTGTCAGACAGACTTGTGGAACAAGGCATCAACCTGTGGAAGAACCCGGAGGACAAACTGTCCCTCCAGGCCTCCTCTACCTGTTTCACCTCCCACCCCCCCCTTTCACTCTGCTACTGATTTCTCCTTCACTCCTGATCCATCAGCTCTCTCTCGTCTCTCTCGTCTCTCTCGTCTCTCCCGTCTCTCCCGTCTCTCTCGTCTCTCCCGTCTCTCCCGTCTCTCTCGTCTCTCCCGTCTCTCTCGTCTCTCTCGTCTCTCCCGTCTCTCTCGTCTCCCTCGTCTCTCTCGTCTCCCTCGTCTCTCTCGTCTCTCTCGTCCCTCTGTCTTTTGTCCGAGGCCGTGCTCGTATTGAAGCAGTTTGTTCTTGTCGTTTGCTCTCAGACAGCAAACTGCAGCTCTTCAGTATATATATAATATAATATAGTTCAAATATGTGTCAGGTCTTCTTCTAGCAGTAAAGGTGTGATCCTTCTTTCTCACTTTTTCCTTCCTCCCTTCCTTCTTGTCTTTTCACTGACCCTCGTTTCCTTTCCTTCCTCCCTTCCTCCTCGTCCTGTCTGATAAGCGTTGTGTGAGCAGAGGCCTCTATCAGTGGTCCCCCGACAGGAGTCGTCTCTCTTATCTCTCTCCTCCTTCTATCTTCTTCACGTCTGTTTTTTCCCCCCTCTCTATCTTCATCACTCTCAGCTCTCACCCTCCTCTTCCTCCATACAAAGCTGAAGTGAAGAGCAGTATGTTCTTCCTCATTCAGGGAGCGGAAAACTGTCGTAGAAGTTCTGATTATGAGACATGGAAGACACAGACACTTTGTCCAGGTTGTCTTTCTTTGATGAACACACTTTAACATCCTCTGAGGCTTAAAATCAAACTGCTGGATTTGACTTCGAGTCTCACTTAGCTTTCCTGGGGGGTCACGTCATTGCATTTTTTCCATTAGGAAGTCAGTGTTTCCGACTTTGTGACATCCCTGGAACTCAGTAAATCACCGAGTCTTAACCCAGCTCTTCCGTTCTTGCCCCGGCATGTCAGGGGGCTGGTGTATATGGGTACGTGCAGAAGCTTTTAACCCCTTTGCAAACCGGCGTGAAGATGGAAAGATAAAGACAGAGTCTGTAATCTTTACATTTCTGAAGTGTTTAGAAACAGTGGGACGGCGGCTGAGCGTGTACGGGCCGGCTGCCTGGATGTGAAGGTGTTGGAGGTACGAGGCTGCAGGTCGTCTCTGTGCATCTTCAGCCTCCGGCTGCTGAAATGCCACCTGGAGGAGTTGGAATATGGAGGTGCTTGTTGTGAACGTGCAGGCTGTTATTCTCTCAAAGTGTCGGTTGGGTTTTCTCTTCCTGTTGATAACGAGCGGTTCCAGGTGACATCGCTTCCTGTCTGGGAAAACGCCTGCTGATCTCTGTCCCTGCTGGTAAAGTGAGGGATTTGAGTTCATGTCCAGTTTATTCATCTTTTCATGCTTTTAATCACAGCAGTAGATGATTTGAGGAGCTCGCAGATGAGTTAGCTCGGGGCTAAATGTGGCGGCTGCAGACGTGTATCATATCAAACCGATGGAGCAGAACGCACCGGCTGCAGTGCGCCGGGATGCACATGATCTGATGCCACGAGGACGAGACTTTTATGGAGCGTTGAAGCGGGAAAGTGAGGCGTGTACAGGAATTTGTGATATTTTGATCCACATCTTACATCATTGGTGGATTTTGTGCTTTAGACGCCTACGATTGTGAAAACCAGAGGCTCAAAAGTGATTCAAGAAGACGACTGTTGCAACAACCAACAACTGATGAGGCTTACATCCAACTCTGCATGTGAGTCACTAAAACAAACTAGTGTGTTTAAAGCATTATCAGCCCTTCGTTTGCTGTAAAAATGGACCCCCCAGTGGTGTTGGAGGATAAATCAGTGGACAGTGGAAAAGTCGATAGACACGCTATCGTTTTCAGCCGTCATAATTCAACAAGACACGTTCAAGTCTTGTTTTAGACGGTGAAACCTGAAACTGCCAGAAAATGTTCTCACTGAAACCTGAGAGGAGTCTTTCCTGAGGAGTCCTGGATCAGGAATCCTGGATCAGGACTTCTGAGGGACGAGCAGACAGACGTTCCCAAACCCCTGGAGCGAGACCAGGGGGCGGCGTTCTCCTCCCCTGGTGTGATATGTGTCCATGCAGAAGTTGAAAAAGCCTGACCTCACAGCAGAGCTGCATGATGGATTCAGCTGAGGGACGCTCTGAGGAGCTGATGGACAGTGCTCAGGGTCCTGGTCTCCACCCACTCAACTTGTCAGTACAACCTCTCAGCGTGTATTTAATTTTCTCAAGTTTTAAAAAAAACATGGTGTCAGTAAGCCAGCGGGAAATGGAAGGGCATTTAGTAGACTTCCAATGCAACAATAAAACCCGTCTTGCTAATAAAGATGTATAAGCTATCATATCTTTTTGCATAGAGTTTATTACAAGTGAGGCATCAGGAACCCCAAATATGGCAATCAGAGGGCAAGGCTGCAAATTTACTCCAAGAACGGTGGACATAATAGTAAAGTAGCCAGTCCAGAAACCATTGAGATCAGGGCAAAGAAAAAACATGTGACTAAGGAGAGCGATGACATTTGTCGCATTTGTCTTCAACTTCTGGATATAGTTCAGAGAGTCTTGACTTGGAAAAATGGACCCTGTATAGAACCTTGAATTGGATGACGAGCACAAGAGAGCTGTTTTATTTTCGATTAATCCTTTAATCTATAATGTTCAGAAAGTGGTTGAAAATGTGATGATTGATGATTCTTCGCTTTCATTCATTTATTTTAACTTATCGAGGTCGAGGCCTCATTCACAACACACAGAGTAGAAATTAGACAGAAGCTTTGTAAGAATGGTTGTTAAAAAGTAGAAATAATAAAAAGCCGACTCAGCACAATATTGAAACAAGTGGAATGAATAAAGCAGTTAAAAGTGCAGCAGCAGTGTTTTTCTGTTGACGGACGGCTGAGCTCCAGCAGCATGGGGCTGTTACATGTAATGCTGACGTCAGGTCAGGACAGCACATGCACATAATGAGCTGCTGGTTAATTAGCTTCAGTCTTTGTGTGTTTGAGTGTGCGTCTGTCCGTCTAACATTCACGATCTGTTGAAAATTGAACGGATGTTGCTGGAACCTTCTGGTGATGTCAACAGTTTAGCTGCAGAGTGAGTGAAAACAAACCCACACAGAGCCTCTGTTCATCACTTTTTATAGTGATGAAGAAGGAGAGGAAGAGGGAGGGAGGTGTAGATGAATACATGTTCAGGGAGGATTAGGACAGGAAAGAGGTACAAGAGGGACTCAGAGATTGACGTGGAATGTGAGGAATGACCCTCGTTCTCTGGGAGCTGTCCCAGCCCGACACACACACACACATACATGCTAACACATGTGTGTGTGTGCGTACATGTAAGTGTGCGTGTATGAGTGTGTGTGCACTCACATGCATGCATGTGCACATGCATGTGTGCACGTGCATGTGTGTGTGTGTGCGTGTGTGCGTGTGTGCGTGTGAGAGCGAGACAGAGTGCAGCAGCTGCTCTTCAGTCTGGCACCACTGGATCTGTCTGCAGAGACGCAGTAACAGATTACACTGTGACTGACTGATAATAAGAGTCAGTGGAAACAGAAGCGGCGTGTCTCTTCATGTGAGACACGTGTGAGGAATCATTCTCTCTCATCCAGCTCACAGATAAATTAACTGAGTGTGTTCCATCACTGATGGTGTTTCTGCTGGGAAGAGAATCAGACGCCATGCCATTCTTAAGTTGATCATCAGATATGTATATATGAGCATATATGTATATATGAGGATGTATGTATATATGATGATATATGTATATATATGTACAGTATATGTCAGTATATATGGTCATGCTTTGTCATAGTAACTTCAGTGGGGGGGGGCACTTTTAAGCGCGGAATGATCCTTTAAGTCTCTGCAACATACTGACAGATGCAGCTGCAGCTCCGTCTCTGCTTTACAACACCGCCTTTATTTCCTGAGTCCTGTCTCTTATCAACCTCTGTCTCCCTCCACCTTCAGACACATTTACCAGCACACACACACACACGCACGCACACACACACACACACACACAGAGTCTCCATTGACGCCCCCAAGACGCCAGAATAATCTGCCCATCCGCCGGTCTTACTGTGAAGAGATTCACACGTGTCTCCACACACACACACACACACACACACACACACACACACACAGCAGAAGCAGTTAGTCGAATGTCTGAATTTATGTTTTTAAATCAACTTTAAGTATCAAATATTTTCTGCTTTAGCTTCTTCTTCTTCTGTGTTTTATCTGCTGTGGTTTTTAGACCTTTATCAGCTGCCTGTCCCACAGTCTGATACTGTCCAGTCTCAATACATGCGCACACACACACACACAGCATGACATCAGGGTCCAGCTCTTATTCCCTGTCTGACTCTCTATGCCTCACTTCCTTCCCCTCTGTCTGTTCCTCACCTGTCCCGTCTCTCAGGTGTTTTCTCCTCCACACAGGTCCCATGACTTTACATTGAGCTCAGTGATCCTGATGATTTCAGATTGAAGTAACGCTCTGATTTCATTGACATTACTGCAGCCGCCCCACAGAGAGCAGTTTGCCTTTGAGGAACAGTTGATTAGATTTTGATGGAGATCCAGATGTGGAACTCAGATCTGTATCGTCTGTTCACACTGAAACCCAGAGAGACAGACTTCCTGAAGTCCTGTAGGCACACTTTGATCCTGAAGGAATCACTTTCAGTCGACATTTACATGACATGACATGACATGTTTGAGTATATCAGAATGTAGTTCAGCATGTCTCAGTCCCTCGTTTCACAGGGAATCAATCTTTTCAGCAGCTTATCAAACCCTGTTTTCTAGTTCAGGGATCAGACGAAGGCTGCCAGCACCAATCAGTTCGATTATGATTTGTTGTTGATTCCAAAAACTGTGTGAAGATACTCAAAGATGAAAAGACTCAGATACGTTCTTTCTTTCTCTCTCTGAAGCGTCCCCTCCTTCATCCCTCCATCCTTCCCTCTGTCCCTTTGTTGTGTGTCTCCTGTCTTATCTCCATGGTTACCTGAGGCACCAGGAATGTGGTGCCACCAAGGAATGTGTACAATTATTAAACCAGCCAGGGGCCAGACACACACACACACACGCACACACACACACACATGCACACGCACACACACACACACACGCACACATTTCAAAATCCAGTCAAAACAATGTTGGTTTGCCACAAGTCTGTGAGTCATGACGGTGCAGTCTGACTCCATTCATTGACACGCATTGATCTCACACACACACACACACACACACACACACACACACACACACACACACACACACTGAGGTGCAGGTGCTCAAGCTTCAATTCAAGTCCATCTGAACTGTGGAGGGATCTGAGAAGGTGTTACTGTTCCTGATAAAAGGGAAGAATAGAAAAACTGATCCTCAATCACAGTTTTTCTATTCTTCCCTTTTATCAGGAACAGTAACACCTTCTCACTCTGTGTGTTCCTGTCATGGATTGTTTCTTTTCTTGTTGGTGTTTGAGTTGGTCGAATGACAGGAGCTGTATAAGTAGACTTGATGCGACGCTGCTGTCTGTGGCTTCACAGATATGTAGCACAGTGAACAGGATGAACAGTTGACTCCATCCTCCTCTCATCACATCTCATCACACATCGGAAGTCGTGGCAGGTCTGACCGTCTTCACGTCTTCTTTTTAAGGACGTGGTGTTAGGAGCTCTGTCCCGCGAGGTCACGTCTTGAAGTAACGCTCGCTGTCTTGCTACGTGGCGCGCCCGACAAAGTGGTTTTGAGACGTCTTTGACGGCTCGGCTGTGCCGGGCTTTGACGACGGGTCGCTGTCGGAGTGAAGCTGCCTCGGCTCTGACTCTGAACCTTCAGAGAACAGCTTCTTCTTCATCTTGTTTCCATGCTGTCCACTCCTTTCATTCCTCCAGTTTTCTTCCAGCTGCTCTCTTATTCTCTCCATCAGTGTCTCTCCCCCTTGTTTGACCTGTTGCTGGCTGCTCGTTGCCATGGCACTAGCAGTCTGATTGATGGGATTGACGGGGAGGCTGACCTGGGAGGCCACAGCTAATCCATAAATCCTACAGAGGTGTGTGTGTTGAGAAAAAGAGGGTCAGCAAAAACTTTTGTGTGTGTCACTGGGCAACAGACCGACCCCCACAGAGAGCTGGAGACGGGCAGAACAGTGTGATCGGTTTGTAGTTCAGCGTTTTATTCTGGGCTGTTCGGCCAGTTTTTATCAGAGCTTCATGTTTTACTGTACATTAAAAATCAAAGTTCAGCTCCAGCATGCAGACATCAGTGTGACCGATCATCTTCTTCACTCTTTATATGGAAATAAATCGCTGGACTAATAATCACAAGACACAATCTGAATAGAAAATACAATAATGAGATAGAAAATGATGCAGCAGGAGATTTAACTGACTCCAGAGCTACAGCCAATCACGTAGCTGGCTCCCCCCTGTTCGTCCTGGTAGACAAAGACTGGAAATAAACCTGCTGAGAGGTGGTGAATCTCTACATTCTGTAAATATGTTGGGTTGTTTCACAGTTCACATTTCGTCACGTCAAACTTTAACCCCGGGATCAGAGGAAGGCTTCTGGATTTTTCTTTCAATATGTTTGGCCCCCGAGGACGCATCGAGGCCTCGCCTTCAGTTTCCTGTCCTTTAGATCTCTTTCAAACACACACACACACACACACACACACACACACACACACACACACACACACATGCTTATGATGCCCAAAGCTTTTATTTGTGTTTCAAGCAGATATGATTTCTTTTACTGGACAAAATGCAAATTAAAGTGCATGTTCTTCTTCCTTTTTTTTGATTAACATGATTTTTCTACCCATAGAAAGAAACGTACAAAGATTTTTACCATTTTAATGACATGAAGACTCTGATTGGTCAGTTCTAACTGTGTTCTCTGTTTTCTCGTTTGAGAAATGATCTAAAGCTAAAGTGCTGGAAAGTTGCCCTGTTGTAACATCATAAAGCCTCCTGACGACGTATGAATGATGGACAGATGGATGGATGAACGTGAGTCTGTTCTGTCCTCCTCCTTCATCCCTCCATCCTCCTCCTCCCTCATTCATCAGCCTGAAACACACTTCTGGAATTCCACAGTGATGTTTTTGCAGGCGTTTGTGTGTGTGTGTCTGTGTGTGTGTGTTCATGCTGTGATGCTGAGACACCAGCTAAGTGTTGAACTTGTTATAACATGGACAGAAAGACGGACTCAAGGGTTGGCTGTTGTTGGGCTTTAAGCTGACGTTCAGCTTTGCGTCCACGTCTGTAAACACGTCTGTCCATGTGGAATAAAAGACAACGTGTCCATGTCTGCTGTGGGATGAATACAGCTCTGTAGAAAATCTCATCTCATCTCATCATCGTTGCCTTGTGAAACTGTTGTGTCAGGACCAGGATCTGATCCTGGAGCATCTGGTGCTCGTTAGTCGGCGATCAGGTCTTTGATAGTAACGAGTAACACGACAGAACACATCAGGCTGTCAGGAGCTTCTTCTTTTATCCTCTCATCGATGCCCTTTCCTTCCTTTTGTTTCATCTCCTATCCTTTCTGTTGTTTCGTCTCCTTTCCTATGTCCTATCCTTTCTTGTCTGTTCCTTTCTTTCCTTTCCTTTTGTTTTCTTTCCTACTCTGTTCTTTTCATTTCCTTTCATTTCTTTCCTTTCATAATGCTTCCTTTTTTTCATTTCCTGTCCCATCCTTTCCTTCTTTTTCTTTTTCCTGATTTTGCTTTGCTTTCATTTCTTGTCTTGTTCTTTCCTTCCCTCCTTTTGTTTCATGTATTTTGGTTTCTTTTCCTTTTCCTTTCCTTCCTTCCTTTTGTTTCATATCCTGTTCTTGATTATTTCTTATTATTTCTTTCCTTCCCTGTGTTTTCTTTCCTTTCTTTCCTCTCATCTTGTCCTGCATCTCCTGCTTCGACCTCACTTGCTTTGAAACATGACACACAGTGGTGAGATGCATCCTTCGTCGATGTGGAGCTGAAATCAGCTGATTAATTGATTTGCCGTAACAGCGTGAACCATGCTGGGATGTGAACTCTTCTTCTCTCTTCTTCCTCTCTGCAGCTCTACCATGTGGCCTACGTGTTGATCAAGTTCGCCAACTCTCCCCGTCCAGACCTTTGGGTTCTGGAGAGATCCATCGACCACGGGCAGACCTACCAGCCCTGGCAGTACTTCGCCTGTGAGGAGAAACACACACACACACACACACACACACCTGTACAGCATACGTTCACACAGTCTCTGACTCCAGATGCTCTTTGGACCAAACTGAGTCAAATTCCATCAGCATCACTTCATGCTTTCCTAACCTCCCCCAGGGTTCAGCGTAATTCTCCCTCTAATCTCAGAGTTAAACCGCAGCCCCGAGGGCAGGCGGGGGGAGAGCATTACATCACAGAGCTGCCAGCTGATTGGCCAAGGCAGATGTCAGTCCAGGTGGGCTGTGGGGGAATTCCAGGCTTGATTCTCAGCAGGTCGCAGCTTGATGCTCACCTGATTAAAAGAGAAGGAGGCGAAGGGGGTTTGGGTCTGCCTCACCTGTGTGTGTGTGTGTGTGTGTGTGTGTGTGTGTGTGACCTGGCATTAATGAGCATTATTAAAAGCTGCTTCAGGTGTCCGAGCTGCCGGAGAAATGAAGGTTTCAGCTGCAGAATGCTCCCTGCAGGCATGCTGTGCATCGCTGTGCTCGCAGGGACTCGCTCTCTGTTTGTTTAATGCGCTCCACAGTGGATCAAGAAGCTTTACATCTTTAAATTCCCTCCACTCAAAAGTAAACAGTGAGACAAAGTAAAGCAAAAACCTGCAGCCTGAAACCAGTCCCGACATAGACCGGTTTCAGATCCCTGTCTTTGGAGGATGCTGCTGCAGGGAAAATGTACCTTGTAAATGGCCGAACACTTGGCGTTGTACGAATGTGGTGCTGCTTCCTCTCCAGCTTTGTTTAGGAGGAGATCTGCTCTGAAGCTTCAGCTGTCTCAGGTAGACAAACCTCCTTAATGTGCCACACCTGGTCTACAGACGAGTTCTGAGCCATGGACTGACTCCAGCCAATCATAGCTGACCTGAATGCTGCGAGCTGAAGCTCGTTTTCAGCCACGGGATGCTGTTTCAGAACATGTTTATACGATGAGATGAAATAACTGAAGTGATGACTGACCTCAGAACTGCCCCACATGTGGAGGATCCTTCTTGGTGTGCCTTGATGTTTGCAACAGTGTCACTTACATACTGGTAGTTAATTAACTTAACTAATTAACTTCATTTACACGCCACCTGAAACATGACACAGCTGCTCGCAGTGCAGGAGAACCTGAAAGCTTTAGTTTTTTGGAACAAAGACATTTCATTGAGGTTTAACCCTTCAGACTTAAAGACTGATGACGTTCTGCAGAGTGTCTGATGCTGTTCAAAGCTGTTTAAAGGCAGACGGAGGCTCTGCAGCCTGTACTGTCACTTATCTGCTGGGAGCTTCCAGCACGCTGTGCAGATCTTTAGTCCGACTTCAGTTTGCTGTTCTGATCCAACATGATGGTTTTCTCCACTTCCAGTTTAGACCTTAATGTCTTAATAAAATACTTTTAGCCACCAAATCACACTATAGCAGGTAGCAGTTACTAAAAGTACGTTCCCGCCACAGTCACGCTGACAGACACATTTTACTGCTCTCTGTTAACATCCAAACAACAAAGTTTGGATGGGAGCTGCTGAGATAACCTTTTTTATAATCCTGGACATTTCATATCTTGACATTTTGTAGTGTGTTAATCCGTCTAAATGACTCCTGATATGAATAAAAAGGTGCAGTTGAACCAGTGGTCTCAGGTTTAGGATTTAGATCAGTTCCAGTAGTTTAGTTTCACAGAGTTGGTGAAGTCAGTGGAGGCAGATGTTTCCAGCTGTTGTGAAGCTCAAACTGCAGCTGAGGTGTATTTAAGGAGGACTGTTGGGATAAAGACAGACCTCCACCAAACCAAGGGCCCCCTTTAATTATCACCCTGAGACGCATCATTAAAATGCTTCAGGATGGTTTTACACTCGTCAGGTTTAACACGAGGGGACGTTCACACATTTACAACACCTGATGACAGCTTTTCTTCTGTGTGTGTGTGTGTGTGTGTGTGTGTGTGTGTGTGTGTGTGTGTGTGTGTAGCCTCTAAGAGAGACTGCATCGAGCGGTTTGGACAGAGAACCATTGAGAGGATCAACGATGACGACGACGTCGTCTGCACCACTGAATACTCGCGCATCGTCCCGCTGGAGAATGGAGAGGTGAGTGTGTGTTTGTGTGTCTGTCTGTAGCTGCAGAGCTGAAACAAAGTCAGTTCGTCGATTAGTTCATCAACTAAATGATCGGCATTTCATGATGTCACACGAGGAGGCTTCGATGGTGGATGTGGTCGATGTAATCCAGCTGATGTTTGCAGGATTATTCCAGGTTGGGATGTTTTACGTCCTCGCCTGATGGTTTGCTGATAATCTTTGTGCTTCCTCCCAGATCGTGGTGTCGCTGGTGAACGGTCGGCCCGGGGCGATGAACTTCTCCTACTCGCCGGTACTGAGGGAGTTCACCAAGGCCACCAACATCCGGCTTCGCTTCCTGAGAACCAACACGCTGCTGGGACACCTGATGGGAAAGGCGCTGCGTGACCCCACCGTCACCCGCAGGGTAAGACTGTGCAGCAAAAAACAGCCCGGTTTGTTGACATCATGTCCCTCCAAACTGACTGACACAGAGCGAGAGCTTAGGTTAGCTTAGCATAAAGACTAGAAGAAAAGGTTATACTACGTAACTCCCTATGAAACCACAAATACATTTCTGTTAGTGTACGAATGAAACCAATAACATACTGTGTGTTAAACAGTGAGATGCTGACAGGTGAATCTGTTTATCCCTTTGCACAGACACAGGCTAGTTACCCTCCGCCTTTATGCTAAGCTAAGCAAAAGCTCCATACATGGCAACAGTATCAACAATATCCAGAATGTACATTTGATCCTCCTTTGGTGGGTGAAGTAGAGGTTAAAGGTTAAACAATCTGCTTCTCAGCATTTTACAAACAGGCTGTAGCATATTAGCTAATGAGCTAATGATTATTATTAATTAGCTCATGTTAGCTAATGAGCTTCAGAGGTGCTGGGAGGTGGACTTTTCAGAAGCATGGACCGAGCCAGGCGTCTCCCAGCTCCAGCTTCATATTTAATACAGATGTGAGAGTGGGATCAATATTCTCGCCGAACTGTCGGAAAGAAAGCGATCGAGCTCATTTCCCAAGATGTCAAAGTACAACAGTGTCTTAATGATGATAGCTCATGTTTCTGTTGTTTTTCTGTTGCAGTATTACTACAGTATCAAAGACATCAGCATCGGAGGACGCTGCGTGTGTAACGGACACGCCGAGGCCTGCAACGCCGAGGACCCCACAGACCCCTACAAGTACGACTCACAATCAGTGAATGGAGTCAGACTGTCATGACTCACAGGCTGGTGGCAAACCCACATTGTTTTGACTGGATTCTGTAGTGTGTGTGTGTGTGTGTGTGTGTGTGTGTGTGTGTGTGTGTGTGTGTGTGAACAAAGATAAGAGGAAACCTTGGTAAACACAGCAGGTTATAAAAATGATTTATGTTATTACAGTGACTCAGTCATCTAACCACTCCACACACACACACACACACACACACACACACACACACACACACTCTCACCACACAACACTGCCAAAGCAAAATTCAGCCCCTCGAGCTGTGGCTCTGATCTGAAGCTCGGGTCTCAGTTACTGTGTGCTGTGTGCTTTCATGTGTGTCTGCAGACCTGCAACACAAATAAGATAAGATATATTTGTTTAAACAGTTTTATGGGAGTGAAGCAGCAGGAGGTGGAGAGGAAGACGATGGAGATGAAGAAGTGTTTTCTGATTAGTGTTTAGTGCTGAAGCAGAACGAGAGCAAGATGGAGCTTGTTTTAGTTTATGTGGATGTTATGCAGATCGTGTGTGTGTTTGTGTGTGTGTGTGTGTGTGTGTGGCTGTGTGTGTGTGTGTCAGATAAGTGTAGGTCTCTGTAGGGGAAGTGGACAGTGTGATTAATTTAATAATACATGTGAGTGTGTTTCTAACTTTGTAGTCTGTATGTGAGTACGGAAGTAGGTGTGTGTACAGTTTATTAGTGTGTGTGTGTGTGTGTGTGTGTGTGTGTGTGTGTGTGTGTGTGTGTTGCTGCCTGCAGGCTGTGGAGGATTTTACAATAAGCCGTCATTACTGTCAACTCCATCATGAGTCACACACACACACACACACAAGTATTCGCTTATAAATATTTGTTGTCTGTCTGTCTTGTCCTTCCTGCATGTACACACACACACACACACACACACGCACACACACACACACACATGCATCACCACACTCGCAGCGGCCTGTTGCAGGTATCTGGAGGCCTCTCATGAACCGGTGATGGAGCTCTTTCCATGTAGCTGCACATGAATGATTTGGGGAGAAAGGAGGGATTTAGAGGGAGGAGAGGGAGACGGGTGGAGGTGTGGAGGTGTGGAGGTGTCAGACAGTTGGATGTGCAGTGGAGGTGAATATAAAGCTGCTGGGAGGCGCCCCCTTGACGACACGACGACGGTTTTTATAGAGACTGAAGATCTGGGAGAGAGCCGAGAGAAGCTGATCTGCTGTTTACCTGCAGAGAAATGCACCTGACTGCGGCAGGTTCAGACCACACCGGTTACCCCGGCAGCAGAACAACATCTGTGGGTCACCTGCTCGTTTCCTGGCTCGCTGTTTAAACACTGAAGTGATGAGCCGGTCAGGTGGGCGGGGACTCTCTGATCTGCTGCAGCGATCCGCAGTCACACCGTGTTGGTGTGTGTTTGTCACAGACACTGAGCAGAGCAGCGCTCAGCCGGGTGTCCGCCGCCGCCACATCCGCGTGTCCCCCGCCTCATGTCCGCTGCTATTCGTGGCTCTGGCTTCAGAGCAGACAGATGTGGACGCCGTGTGTTTGATGGCTGTTTGTAATATCTCGGGGCCGCCGCAGTTACTGTGAGGAGGCGTGTGTGTCTGCTTACGCTCACACACGTCTTCACACTCGTGCAGGACGGACTTCTGTCCATATGATTGTGTTTTCTCCTCTTCTTTACGTCTTCTCTGCACGTTTAATCTTGTTTCATGTTAATGCAGCGAACATGTTGAGTGCAGACCTCATCAGACCGCCATCTAAAACCTCTTCCAAAACACAATTATGTGTCATTCAGTGCAAACTGCACGGGGCTGTTTGAACGGCTCTGCAGGCGAGGTCTCGTACAGATTGTGTTCTTTAATGTGTGTCTGACACCCTCAGCGTGAGCAGAGGCAGATATTTACACCACAGGAGGTGTTTAGACTGCCGTGATAATGTACGGCGGTTTAACGGAGAGCGTCTGACGGCTGATGAAGAGGAACCCTCGGCACAGTCAGCCTGAATATACTGAACGAGTCCTGGCCTCACTCCCTTTATTTCTTAGAGGGATTTCAGGAGATTATGGTGATGAAGCACATTGATACTCATCTCTGGAGAATAAACTGGGCGCCGTTCGAATCCCCTGGAGATGTTCTTACTGTAAATGCCTGGAAGGCTACGTGCACTGCGCTCTCCTGACGTTCAGTGTGTGTTTATATTGCAGATGTCATGTTAATAATATATAAATGAAACCAGAGGTTTCAGTGATACTCTGCAGGACCAAATGAGCAGCTCGCCTGCAACACTCGTACGTGCTGAAGTGTCAAACCGTGTGATGTTTGGTGCCTTTGATTTATTCTGTAATCACAGAGGAAACAAAGATTTGGAGTAAAAACCATGAACTGTACAGAATAATTAATGTTCTGTATGATTATTGTGCTCATTCAGACCCAAACATGCTGATGATAGAGGATAAAGCAAGTGTTTGTACCCTAAATTATTAGAATAAGTTAGAATTAGAAAACCAGCTTTAGCTGCTGAACATATCATAAAAAATCTGTTCTCTGAGTTTATTAGTTTATTTGGCCTCATTAGACACACACAGTTCAGCACCATGTGGCTTCACTTAGCTGCATCACCTCCAGCTCAGGACCAGAGCTGAGAGGTGAGACGACATCTGGATTCATCATCAGCGGGGGGGGGCTGAGTGTTAGCGAAGTGTGGAGACAATGATGAAGCATGAAGAGGAAGGAACTGCTGCAGACGTGATTCCTCTGTGAGTACAGAACAAAATTCAGTTAGCATGTTGAGGGAGAGGAGGGAGGCAAGCTGAGGAAGAGTCTCTCAACACTAATTAATATACGACCCAGACTGAACCTTTAGACGTGTGTCCCACTGGTGAGTATCTGTTCGTGTTCACACCTCGTCTCGTTAGTGATGCAGCGACTTAAACATTCGTTCTCCAGGAAGACCTGCTGCTTCGTTTGCTGACAGGGTTTTCTCTCACAGTAGCGTCGTCAGGTGCAGCTCAGTTTACCTGATCACAGTGCTAATCTGATGAAGATAGAGGGTTTTTGACATGATGGAGGTCCAGTTCTCCAATGAACCTCCTTCAAACAGCACAAGCAGCGATTGTAATACCTCCCTCGTTAGCTGAGAAAGAATAGAAAGTACTCAGAGGAATACAGAGTAAAAGTATTCAGAGAAATACAGAGTAAAAGTACTACTCAGAGAAATACAGAGTAAAAGTATTCAGAGAAATACAGAGTAAAAGTACTCAGAGAAATACAGAGTAAAAGTATTCAGAGAAATACAGAGTAAAAGTATTCAGAGAAATACAGAGTCAAAGTACTCAGAGAAATACAGAGTAAAAGTATTCAGAGAAATACAGAGTCAAAGTACTCAGAGAAATACAGAGTTAAAGTACTCAGAGAAATACAGAGTAAAAGTATTCAGAGAAATACAGAGTAGAAATACAGAGTAAAAGTATTCAGAGAAATACAGAGTAGAAATACAGAGTAAAAGTATTCAGAGAAATACAGAGTAAAAGTATTCAGAGAAATACAGAGTCAAAGTACTCAGAGAAATACAGAGTAAAAGTATTCAGAGAAATACAGAGTAAAAGTATTCAGAGAAATACAGAGTCAAAGTTAGGACAGCAGGTTGTTTGACATTTCCAGGTGTTTCCCGTCCTGACAGCCAATCAGTCGGCTGCAGCCCAGACGAGAGTTAACACAGTGCTGCAACAGACAGACAGACAGACAGACAGACAGACAGACAGGCAGGCAGACAGACAGACAGACAGACAGACAGACAGACAGACGTGGATGTGTCTCACCTTCAGCTGTCTGTCTCTACAGTGGACTGAGCTTCAGGAGGCAGACAGACAGACAGGCAGGCAGACAGGCAGACAGACAGACAGACAGACAGATGTAGATGTGTCTCACCTTCAGCTGTCTGTCTCTACAGTGGACTGAGCTTCAGGAGGCAGACAGACAGACAGACAGACAGACAGACAGACAGACAGACAGGCAGATGTAGATGTGTCTCACCTTCAGCTGTCTGTCTCTACGGTGGACTGAGCTTCAGGAGATCAGTGTTTACTTTGTGACTCATCAGGATGTTTCACACATTGAAGACTGATTGAGGACAGAGACAGGACTCCTTCAGATGTAACCTCTGCTTTATAACAGCTCTACCTGTGATGGACTGGGGGAGACTTCTGGTATTTTAAACAGAGAGCAGGGAGGGGGGCTGACAGCCTGTTGTAGTTCATGTTCTTAGGAAAAGCTTCCAGACGCTCCTCAAACATTCAGACGTGTCCCTCGAGTCATGCAGCCGCTGTGTATCTACATCTGTCTGTCTGTATGTGCACCTGTTTGATGCAGGCAGGTGTTTGGGGACGAGGAATTTAAATGAATCCCTCCCGACCTCATCGAGGGAAGGAATGTAGATCTGAACCCGACATCAATGCCCGACTTTGTTTAGCGAGGTTATATCCAGCAGGTGGGTTACAGACGGCGGCGGGTCGGCTGACTGCAGGTCAGGTGACTGAAAGCTTCGACCTGAAGCCGCTCCGCTGATATTATGATGACCGAGAGTCTGCAGTTTGAAGGCCGCCGACCACAGACGGCGTTATGATGGTGAGGGGGGCGTGCTCAGGGTGAAGCGCTGTTCTTCAGTGAGTTTACCTCAGCTGGAGTGAAAGCACTGATGGAAGCAAACACTGTAATTCACAGTAATGCTGAGCTTTAAATGAGGACGTGAGAGGACGCCTCGAAATAAACAACATGAGCGTTTTTTTAAAGGTCAAATCAGTCGTCTCGACTGAGGCTGTGCTGGGATGGAAACACTGATCAAAGACGATCTTTAGTCATGAATATTCTCACTGATCACTGACTCGGGTCAGTGTCCTGGTCGGTGTTGACCGGTTCGGTCTGGTGTTAATGATAATAATAAACTTTATTTATATAGAAGCTTTCAGACAGGAAGTGCAGCTCGAAGGGCTTTACAAGAAAGAAATCACCAAGTGAGAGTTTTACATAGAAAAGAAAGAACGGACGTTAAAACAAATAGAAAATAAATAAGATGGAGAATAAAACCTTGATAATGAGAATAAGGATGAAAATAAAAAGACAATTCATAAAACCACAGAATAAAATAATAAAATCTACGTAAAATTAGAGTAAGGATGAAAATAATCAGGATAAAGCATCAAATCACAGCACAGACTAATGAAATATAGCTAAAAGTAGATTACATGGCTGCATAAAATCATGTAAAATGATTTATTTCTCTTTTCTAAAGAAGTGCAGCAGCATCCTGCGAGGCAAAGCTCAGTCTGCTCCGTCAGGAAGCTGCAGGCCCACCGCTAACGAACCAGGAAGTAGTGAGTTTGGGTGGAAGCCATCCATTGAAAGTCATTTCCTAAAACGCTTGAACGGAGCTGCTGGCCAGGGAGGAAAGGAAAGAAGGACGCAGAGAGAGGGAGGGCGAGGGGGGGCGAGGGAGCCGAGGGAGGCATGAGCGAGCGTGTGAATTGAACGCAGAACGACGGGATCTGATAGTAAAGGTGAAAGCTGTTGAAACACAATACACAGACGTGTTATCAGCACCGAGCAGAGCGCCGTCACACACCTCCCACAGCCACACACCTCCCACAGCCACACACCTCCCACAGCCACACACCTCCCACAGCCACACACCTCCCACAGCAGAGAGACCTTCAGGCTCCTCAAGAGCCAAATACTCCCAAACACAAACTGATTGTAACAAGCCGCAGTGAACACACGCTGATATCAGCCCGAGCTCACAGAGGAAGAACCAGCTGACTGCAGGCGGGTCCAGCTCGGTTTGCAGGTGTGCGTCTTATCTCTCGCCTCCGTTACTCAGACGCCGATTCCCAAAACAGCCGCTGCATTCTTCTCGTTTGAAAACATGAAGTGAAACTGAAGGTCGGAGCAGCGAGCGGCGCTTCATCCGCCCGGGTACGAGCACAGTTTGTGTTTTTATGTTTGAACACAGTGAGTGAGCACAGCTGCTCCTTCACACCGACAGAGGTGTGTGTTAGTCTGCAGGCTCAGGTGTGAAATCAGCCACTAAAACAATAAAACAAACAGGAAGCATCAAAAAATCTGATGGATCATATAAAACTGATAAAATAACAACAATAACTACAAGATAACAAAACAAGGAGCATAAAGACTGATACTCACTTTCACTTGGCTCCAGATCACTGTCCTCATTCTGATTGGCTCAGACTGAAGCTTGAGCCAATCAGAATGAGGAGCAGGATGAAGTGTTTTTTTTAATACCTACACTTCCTAACACAGCGAGCAGCGTCATGTGACCGTGCCAGTCGAGCGATGAGGTCAACCTGAACTTTTCTGTGACATGGCGTCACCGTTCCTCTCGTCTTATTAGCATTATGGTAATAAGATGATTATATTATATCTGGATCCCAGCGCCCAGCGGGAGGTGTCCCGGATCAGAGGAGTCTGAGGAGGAGCCCTCTGCTGCTTCTGGTTCGGTCTGTTGAAGATGAAGTCCGGCTATTTTCCTCTTTCAGTTTTCAGTTCGGGGGGGGGGGGGGTCATCAGAACAGCCTCGTCTTTCTACATGAAGGCTTCGTTTACTTTGAGCCACAGTTTGAGTCTTTGAGATTTTCATTCAGAAAACAGTTGTTTCAGAAAGAGGACTGTGGTCTGGTGTGTTTGTTTCCTCCCCTCTGACTCCAGACATCTGTCAGAGTGACGTTCAGAGCTTTTCTCTCCTGCTGTGTTTTGGCCAAACTCGACTAATCCGATTAAAAGTGAGTGAAGCAGTGAGACGAAGGAGAGGCGTTAACTCTTTGGTTCTCCCCGTCTTTCTTTCTGTCTCTCTCCTGTTTGAAGTGAAGAAGAAGAGGAGGAGGAAGGTGAACTTTCAGAGAAGTTCAGATGATGTTTTACCCAAAACACGATGAGCTGAGATTCAGATTCACACCTCAGCATGGCCCAGAGTGTGTGTGTGTGTGTGCGTGCGTGCGTGCGTGCGTGCGTGCGTGTACTGTACTTCACCTGTTGTTGTTGTTGTTTACAGGTTACAGTGCGACTGTCAGCACAACACCTGCGGTGTGTCATGTGACCAGTGTTGCCCAGGATACCACCAGTTGCCGTGGAAACCGGCCACGACCTACAGCGCCAACGAGTGTGAACGTGAGTACCGCCTGATACCGAGCACTGACACACATGCTCGAGCATGCATGGAAGACCTCGTGCTTGGTCTCTCTCACACACACACACACACACACACACACACACACAGACACACACACATACACACAGACACACACACTCACACACACACACACAGTGTAATCAGTGACCCCTGCAGAGGAATGTGTTTTCTTTTAGTCGGCTTTAATTTAACGAGGCTGAACACACACACGGCTGCAGGCTGCGTTCCTGATAACTTTCTGAACTGTGTCACTGTTCAGCGTTTGGAATGAAAAATGTTTCAGGCATTCTGGGTAAATATACGTGAATAAAACATATTTTAGATATCTCTGTTTGTGCTGGGGGGTCACGCAGATGTTCCTGCTGCTGGAGTCAGACATCGTTTGTCGTTTTCTCAGTGGCAAACTCTGGAAAAAAAATGTCTCATTAAGCTGATGAACGGGGCTCATTCTTCTGTGAAATGGAAAAAATCTTCCCCTTTTTCATTATTTTGATAATGTCCTGCACAGTTTTTTACTTGTTGTCCTGTATTTTATTCATTTATTAACTTTTTACTGTACTTTCTTTCCTTCTCTACCTGGTTCTGTGTTCCTTTTTTCTACATATTATCTGCTTGTAATAATAGTAACTGAGACAAATGTTGCTTGTGTGCTTTAAAATCCTGAACAGACAAATGATTCTTACTGAAGACTCATAATAACTCATCAGTGGTGTAAAAATGGCTCATCCATTATTGAAAACCTGTGTTGTTTCTTTACTGTCAGTTCAGGTTGTTGGATTAGACATCAGGGAAATTCCTTGTTTTGTTTTGTTTTTCCAAAAGACTTTTCTTCTCTCGTATTGAAGTTGTGATTAACGTGAAATAATGCTTTTTGTCTTCATAAGTCCTGCAGGCATACAGATTGAAAAACATTTGCTGTTTTAAAAATGCAGACTAGAGATTGTGTGTCAGTTCAGTGTGTTTGTAGGACAGTATATATAGAATATAGATGATGGGCGTATCGGCCTCTTTGAAGCGTTTCATGGAGATGATCAGCTGAAGGCGCCCCCTCTGTGACTGCGTCCTGTCTGTCGGGTGTCTTTTTCTTATCGAAGCTGCAGTTATATTTAACAGGAACAGCGTGAGCATCGCCGTGGCAGAAAGGTCACTGAAGGCCAACCTGATATGAAGAAGACTGCAGAGAGAAAGAGACAGGCGTTTGTTGATGTGTTCGGTCTATACCTGCTGCAGCAAAGCCTCATGGGAGCTGCAGTTGAGTGCTTTTATTGTTGATAATACGTGGAGATGCTCAGATTTGTTCAGACATTACAGACGTTAGGAGGCCGCAGCGTCGTGTTTCAGCCTCTTTAAAACACTGATGAGGGTAAAGAGTCATGGAGGAGATTCTAACCCAGCCTGGAGCTCTGCAGGGGCGAGTTATTCTGGTCTGGTTTATCACCTGACTCACTGCACTCGATAGTCCGTCTGAGGAAAAACCTCCAATGTCCCTGAAGTCTGAGAAAAACATTGAGTGCTATCAGGAGCTGGAGGATAAAGGAGCGCTGGTTTATTCAGCCGGCACCTCCCGGGCGCTGAGGGGCAGATAAGAGCAGAGAGCTCTATCAGGGTTTCACTGCTCTGTTTGAAGAGGAAAGGCGGGTCTGGATTTCATGGCCGCGTGCGTCTGAAGCAAACGCTTTCTTTCTTTATCTCAGATGAAGTTCAGACACTCGGTCATTGAAACTTCACGATGGTGACGAGGAGGAAGCCACTCGCCCAAGAAAGAGTCCTGCATGTGTGAATATTGAGCTTTAGAAGTGCTGGGTTACAGATTTAGTTTTTGTCAGGCTAGCAGTTTCCCCTTGTTTCCAGTCTTTATGCTAAGCTAACCACATGTTCTGTACAGACATGAGCGTGGTATTGATCTTCTTGTGTAAGTTTGGGCTTCATCAGTCACACAGGAACTCATTTCCTTGTCATTTCTCTCCTTCTTCTTCTTCTTCCTCCTCCTCTTTTCTTCTTCTTCTTCTTCTCTTTCTTATTCCTCTTCTCCTTCTTCTCCTTCTTCTTCTGCTTTTCTTCTTCTTCTCTTTCTTATTCCTCTTCTTCTTCTTCTTCTTCTTCTTCTTTTTCTTCTTCCTCCTCCTCTTCTCCTTCTCCTGCTCCTTCTCCTTCTTCTCCTTCTTCTTCTGCTTTTCCTCTTCTTCTTCTCTTTCTTTTTCCTCTTCTCCTCCTCCTTCTCCTTCTTATCCTTCTCCTCCTCCTCCTCCTCCTCCTCCTCCTCCTCCTCCTCCTCCTTCACCTTCTTCTCCTTCTCCTTCTCCTTCTCCTTCTCCTTCTTCTTCTCCTTCTTCTTCTTCTTCTTTTTCTTCTTCCTCCTTCTCCCCCTCCTCCTCCTTCTCCCCCTTCTCCTTCTCCTCCTCCTTCCTCTCCTCCTTCTTCTCCTTTTTCTTCTGCTTTTCTTCTTCTCCTTTTTCTTCTCCTTCTTCAGCTGGTTGCCTGGACTCCTTCCTGTTGTCATACAGCCGAACAAACATGAACATCTGTCTTCAGAGCTGTAAAAAAGCGAGACTCATAGATTAAATGTTGAACCGGAGAGAAACCAGATGTTTCAATGAAAGCACAGAAATGATATTTATCTGTGAGGGTTTATTTTGAATAGCACAATGTGTTCTATTATAATAATCATTTATCACTCACCTCTTTACCCAGTGCATGCTGGGATAGTCTTCACCCCCCAGCGTCAGCAGTGTTAAAGGGCGTGTGGATAGTTTCATTAGTAGCTTGATCCTCGTATACATGCGTTAGTCTCAGGTGTTTCAGCTGCTGTCGTGTTGTTTCATCTCTCTTTGAATGAAAATCAAACGTGTGACAGCTTTGATCTCTGTAATCACACATAAAAAAACCCTTTTATGATTCTTTAAATATCCGGTTTCTGCTGGTAACTGACTTTCATCGAGCGTCCCGTCAGGAAGCGATGCAGCCGTGTGGTCTTTTAATTGCAGTTTCTCTCGTTTCTGTCCGTTTTGCGTTTGTTTGGAAACATGCTGATCCTGAGCGCAGCGTGTGATCTCCTCCCTGAGTGAACACCTGTCGGAGGAAACGGGCTTCAAAACGACGGCTTCATTTGAAGTGAGGCTGTTCTCAGGTGTTACACTGACTGACTGCTGTCCTCTCTGAGTGTCCTCTCTGAGTGTCCTCTCTGAGTGTCCTCTCGTCTTTCTCCTGGCTTGCAGCAGGTTTGAGCCTCCAGGTGGAAGCTTGTAATGATCAGTTTATCAGTGTTGTGTTTGGTCTGTTAGAATGAGTCTGCAGAGAGAAACATGTCGCCGTGAGTCACCCGCTGCTCGTCTGTTTGTGCGTTGCAGCGTGTAACTGTCACCGCCACTCGTTCGACTGTTACTACGACCCCGAGGTTGATCAGAGGAGAGGAAGTCTGGACGTCCACGGACACAACAGAGGAGGAGGAGTCTGCCTCAACTGTCAGGTAACACGAGCTCTGACAAAATCACATGCACACTAACGTGCTCGCACACAGTCAGAGCGTTTTATTGTCCTGTTGTGTTTCAGCATCACACCACTGGAGTCAACTGCGAGCGCTGCATCCCCACCTACTACAGGTCACCTGACCACCCCATCGAGTCCCCGCTGGCCTGCTCGCGTGAGTGCCGGCCGTTTGTCGAATCACACGATGGTCACGTTTGACATGTCTCTGGTTTATATCATGCACGCTGTCTCCCCCCTCCTCTTCTTCCTCCCTGTGCCTCTCTGCAGGCTGCGACTGTCAGTCAGAGTTTACTGACGGTACCTGCGAGGATCTGACCGGACGCTGTTTCTGCAAACCGAACTACAGCGGCGAGAACTGCGACTCCTGCGCCAGCGGCTTCGTGAACTTCCCCGACTGTTACCGTGAGTCACAGCCGCAGAGAAACCGTCTGTCGGATCCAGCCGCAAAGTAAAAACTGAAAACCGGAATAAAAAATGGCGTCTAACGTCTCCGTCTCTCTCTGTCCATCAGCCATCCCCACATATCCCACCAACAGCAACAACGGCGAGGCCAAACCAGCAGGAGAGATCATCAGTCAGTCCTTTATTTTCTCAGTTCATGTGTTTTCCTGTGTTGTTCTGTTGCTGCCTGTTGCTGATCCTGGATCAGTAAATACATGGACTGAGTTCAGACATGCAAAGAGGTTAATCCCAGTAATTAAAAATGTCAACAGTCAAATCTGATCAAATGAGTGAGGAGACGGGCTGATGACGTACCTTTGGACTGTGTCTCCTCGTGTTCTCTCACCTGTTCAGGTGTTGATGTTGTGATTGAAATGTGATAATCTGTTGAGTCCAGCCTCAGTGTTCATTCTCATCATGGAGAATAAATCCCTGCTCTACTGTTTTTTTAACAGCTGTTATCAGAAATAACTTTATTGACTGCCAGTAAACCTGTTTCCATCTCTCTGCAGACTGCGAGTGCAGCGCAGCCGGCACTGTGGACAACTCCTGCAGGCCAGATCCCCGAACTCGGACCTGCGTCTGTAAACCGGGTTTCACCGGAGACCACTGCGACACCTGCGCTCCAGGTTTCTACGGACTCAACTGTCAGGGTGAGAGGTGGTCGCATGGAGAGACTGCAGAACAACTCAGGATTCTTTTCATTAGTGATGAATCTGCCCGTTTTTTTCTCAGTTCATCGGTTAAAAAATGGTCAAACCATCCTGGACCACGAGGTCACATCATCACATGTCCAACAAACTCCACAACACCCAGAAATATTTAATTTACAACAATAATGAAACAAAGAAAAACCTGGAATCAAATATATTTAACATCTGTCCTGATGACCAAATAGTTGTTGCTTCATTTTCTGCCAGTCAGCCAATCAAATAACAGACTGTCATCGTGTTCATTTTGTGACGTGATGGTTTTTGACTATAAACATAAAGGCTGCAGAATATTTTTTAAGGTAGGATTCAGTCATTCTCTCAATATTCAATATTCAGCAAACCGCAGTGAAGCTGTTTCTCAGGTGCTGCTTTTTACACAATAAGAGCAAATACGATAAAAAAGACACGTACAGAAGTTAAAGGTACGAGAAACACAGGTGTTATCACAGCTTCATCCTGAGCAGCTGTCTGTGGCTGCAGCAGCTCCTCCTCCTCCTCACCTTCTTCAATCTCAGTAGGAACTAAATGATATTTGTTTTAATGACTTTACTGCGTGAACGTGAGCTCAGCAGAGTTTCTGCTGCAGGTGAGTTTAATGGATCCAAAGTGTGCACAAACACAAACAGAGTCAGGAGGTCCAGACGCTCCGTTTGTCGGTTTGTTTGTTCGTCCTGTGTTAGTTTACCACCCAGGAGCAGCCTCACACACACACACACACGCACACACACACACACACACACACGCACACACACACACACGCACACACACAAACACACACACGCACACACACGCACACACACACAGACACAGACACACAGACACACACACGCACACACACACAGACACACACACGCACACACGCGCACACACACACAGACACACACACACGCACACACACGCACACACACACATGCACGCACACACGCACACACACACGGACACAGACACAGACACACAGACACACACACAGACACACACACGCACACGCACACACTGTTAATAGTTTCACACCTTGCCGTCAGTCAGAGAAGCTGATAAACACACAGACTAAAATAAACTCTGATAGATTTAACTTTTTTTTACTTTAATCTCTTTGTCTTTGTTAGTTGTTTATTTTCTTCTGTTGGTGCTGTTTGTCTGACTCTGTGTGTGTGTGTGTGTGTGTGTGTGTGTGCGTGCGTGTGTGTGTGTGTGTGTGTGTGTGTGTGTGTGTGTGTTCCTGCAGCCTGTCAGTGTTCAGGTCCTGGCTGTCTGGACGGGTCATGTGACTTGGTGACTGGTTACGGCGTGTGTCGGAGCGGTTTCCAGGGTTACGAGTGCGACCGGTGTGCCCCGGGCTACTTTAACTACCCGCTCTGCCAGCGTGAGTCACGTGTGGCTGCTGCGTGTCACACAGTGTGCAGTGATTGTTGAGTGAAACGTCAGTGAGAAGCGTCTGAAGGTGTGATTTTGTGTCTGCAGTGTGCGGCTGCAGCACGGTCGGCTCGTTACCTGAAGGCTGCGATGCGTCCGGTCGTTGTCTGTGTAAACCGGAGTTCCAGGGGCCTCGATGTGAACAGTGCAGATCTGGATTCCACTCGTACCCCAACTGTCAAGGTACACACACACACACACACACACACACACACACACACAGTCAGAACGCTGAAATGACAGCCTGATTAAACGCCTGGTGCAGCTGATCCCCTCGTGTTGTAATGAAAAGAGAGACATCCTGTTGGACTGAGCACATGTGGACTCACATGGAGAGACGCACATGGAAACGCTTCACTTTAAGCACCTTCCTATGAGGTGTTATATTGGCTCGTTAAATTTTACGATGCTTTATTGAGGTTTCACCTCTTCAGTGTAAAGTAGAATAAATCCAGCTGCAGAAATGGACACAATAATACAGTTATAAGGAGAGGAGACTCTGAGGTGTGGGACAGGGATGGTTAGAGGGTTCACTCTTTGAATCCCTGGACTGGGTTGGAAAACAGCAAACATGTGTTCTTCTCCCACAATTTGAAAGAACACTTTAGATTAAAGTGAAGAGAAGCAAACGTGTCCCTGATTTCCTCTAATTGTAATATGTTAAAATCAGTAGAACTTCTTGGTTCCCGCCAGCTAGCAGCACAACCAACATGCTAATGTAAAGCACGGCTTCATTTGTTGCCTAGTGGCCGCATTCGGTACTGCAGGATCACATGACGCGCACTGGCCCACAAAGACTTTTACTGGTTCTTATTTGTCCTCTAACAAGATGTCTCACTACTGCTCTCCTCAGTGTGCACCTGTGATCCTCGCACCTCATTGGACACCAGCTGCACGGCGTTGGGTCACTGCCACTGCCAGCCCAATTACAGCGGAGCGTCATGTGACCAGTGTGCTCCTGGTTACTATGGTTACCCAAGCTGTACACGTAAGTCACTGAACTTTGTTTTGTAGACGTTTCTGATGCTTTCATATTTCTCAGGAAGTAATTTGACCTGTTTGCACTTTGGTCTACACATGGACAAAATAATAGAAACACCTAAACTGTTTATTACCAAATGATTTCCAGACTTCGTTTTTAAGCCATCGGCTAAACAAACACTGACCAGGTGAGACAGGTAAATAACTGGAGTGTGTGATGTGTGTGTTGCAGCCTGCCAGTGTTCTGCAGAAGGCTCCCGTTACACCAGCTGTGACCAGGTGACCGGCCAATGTGTGTGTCTGCCCAGCGTGGTGGGACTCAGGTGTGACAGCTGTGCACACGGCTCCTACGGCTTCCCCAACTGCCAAGGTAACAACACACACACACAGAGCACATACACACACACACACACAGCACATACACAAGGTAAACACAGGCAAATTCTCATCTGTCTAACATAATGGAAGGGAGGTGTGACAGCTGCAGTTAATGTGACCTCCAGCTAATCACACACACACACACACACACACACACGTGAGTTAGCTAACTTGAAAAGTAGAATAGAAACTCTTGTAAACACATTCATGCATATTGTTGACATATTGTTTTTTATAGAACTTAATGAGAATCAGCAGCCAAGCTAATCAGCTAGCTACATGCTACTGTTGCTATGTCAGCTAGGCTAATTAGCAAACTCCAAATAACAATGGAAGAATAATGGTTTTTAAGTTAACAAAAGGTTTTCAGGCTTTAAAATATGAACTTCAGTCTCGCGTGTCTTCGCAGCAGCTGCAGGCCGTGTGTGTGTGTGATATCAGAGTTAGCTGAAGCAGTACGCTGCTGTATTGATACCCGACAAAACAAACGATTAGCCTGCAGGAAAAGCTCAGAATTGATGTCAGTGTGCTGGAGGAGCTGCTGTTTATTACAGTTACATACAAACAGAATGGAAGCAGGTAACAGCAGCTGATGAAGATGGAACCAATGAAATGCCAGCTAACTTACAAACATCTGAAATTACAGATATTTTGATATGCATACATTACGCTTACACTTCCAACGCGCACGGCCGTCCTCACAGTCTATCCGCAGTGTTTGTTCTGTCTTTGTCTCTTCCAGCTGGTAGCTGCCACCCGGCCGGCTCCGTCCAGTATGCGGTGCAGCCTCCTGTGGTGAGCTCTCCTGTCTTTATTTATGAAACTGCTCATGTTATGTTTTAACAGATTATATTAAAGAAAGCTGAGATAATTTCATCAGATATTTTATAGGTAGAGTTTGTTTTTTTTACATATGCAGCACATAGATATTAAACCTCATACTGTTTGGGAAATAGTGTAATAATGTGGTTATTTCTGGTGTAAGAGCAGGTATGAATGTAAAACTAGCTGTTCTCTCCTGACCCACATTGTAATTCTGTGGTTTTACTCTGCTTTTAAAATGTTGTGAATGTGCTGTTTCATTGTGTTCTGTAATGCTGCACACAGTGTCACAGGCTGTCGTAGCCCTGTAATAATGAATAAAATGGGTTTCTTGCTTTATTTCCACGCTCGCAGGGCCAGTGCGAGTGCCGTCCTCACGTGGAGGGCCAGGCCTGTGACAGATGTAAACCTCTGTACTGGAACCTCTCCCCTGATACTCCCGATGGATGCACCAGTGAGATGAACACACACATACACGTCTCACACGCTGCGTGTTTCACGCGTGTGAATGCAGTACATGCAGCTCACAGGTGAAGTAAAGTCTGTGTGTCTTCTCTCTCCTGCAGACTGTGAGTGTAACATTGCCGGTACTGTCAGCGGTGTTGCAGAGTGTGCACAGGTGAGCAAATTAAAGTGCAGTTCTTCCTCTGAAATGAACTTCCTTTCTATTTTTACACTTTTAAGAGTGATTTTTCCCTGAGTATTACATGCTGTGATGCAGTTAGCACGTGAATACTCGCCCTTGAATACTGAGCGGTTGGTGTGAAATACAGTCAGGTCTGTTTTTGAAGAAGTGTCCAAAAACAGAGCAGGTGTTCGATGGCATAATTAGTGTGTTTCACACACTGTTTGTACTCAGTTTGGTGTTGAAATTATGCTAATTTATTTTTGCCCGTTAATAAACAGCCAATACGATGATAGATACAAGCCTTTTTCTTAATAAAAGCCCTGTGAGATCGGTCTCTGTGCTTCATATTATCATGTTAATAATGTCTCTGACAGGAAACTGGTCAGTGTCACTGTAAGCCCAACGCTTGCAGTGGGACCTGCTCTACCTGTAAAGACGGCTACTACAACCTACAGGAGCACAACTACTTCGGCTGCCAGGGTGAGTGTTCATGAACGAAGCTTTGAATTGTTGCTTTCCCCTTCAAACAAAGCTCGAGCTCTGCGGCGCTGCCGTCTCGTGTTTAGGTTGCCAGTGTGACGTCGGAGGCTCAGCGGGTCAGTCGTGTGGAGAGAGGAACGGCCGCTGTCGCTGCAGACCCAACGTGGAGGGACCCAAGTGTAATCTGTGAGTTCCTGCTCCCCCCACATCATTTAAAAAGACCGTTCAGATTGTTCCTTTCTCCGGTCGCTCTTTCACCTTCTAATCTGATCTCACTGTGTCTGCAGGCCTCGTCCAGATCATTACTTCCCAGATCTCCATCACCTGAAGTTTGAGATTGAAGAGGGAACCACGGTGGACGGCCGGCCGGTGCGATTCGGCTACAACCCTCTGGAGTTCCCGGACTTCAGCTGGAGAGGCTACGCTCAGATGTCCCCCATCCAGGTAGGAACTTCTCAGCCCTCACCTTTGACCTTTACCATCGGTCCAGCAAAGGCACGAAGGGTGTGACAATGTCTTGCATCAGTTAATTAAAGATATTTAATCATGCAAACGAAAAGCTGCTTTTGTCTTGAAGGAAACTGTTTAGTTTTTTATTTGCCACGTATTGATTACACATTTATAGACTTGCAGGTGTCCAGCAGTGCAGATCAGCATACTTCTTGTTGATTGTTTTCTAACATATAAACCACAGTAAAAATTGTCTTTTTATATGTTTTTGATGAATTGTCTGTGTATTTGTGACTGTGGCTCGTCATTTCTGCTCCTGCTGCATGAAATAGACGGCACCGTGCTCCATGTCTGCATGCTGTGAGGACATTTAAAGAGACGTTTCTCTTTGATGGAATCACCTCTCAGCACACGCCTCCAAAGGTTAACATTTAGCCTGGTTTAGCATTGACTCGCTCCTCTGTGGGAGGAGGAGTGGACAGAAACAGAGAAGTGGATCTTCAGGAAGGATCCTTTTCTCAGCTGCTCTGGATGTTTGTGCTGGAAGGTGTTGGTCTGAAGAGAAACCCGTCGGCTCGTGTTTGGGGTCAAAGTGTCTTCTGAATGGTTGCTGGCTTGCTCTGAGTGGTGCAGCTGCTGGGGTTCTCCTGGTGTTGGTGTTCTCCACGTTCTCCTGCTTCTCTTCATTGCTTTTCTCTCCCTCTGTGTCGTGTCCCATCACCCCCTCTCTTTTCCCCGCCGCCTTGCTCGCTGGTCCCTCGGCAGTCCAAAGTGTTGGTGTCGGTGTCGGTCAGCGCTCCGGACCTCTTCCACGTGGTGCTGCGCTACACAAACTGGGGGGGTTCGGACGTTCTGGGCAGGGTGTCGGTCATAGAGGACGGCTGGAACTACTACTGTGGTAACTGTAAGTGCCGAGCTTCCTCTTCCTCCTTCTGGCCTTCTGTCCATCATCTCCCTCCTCCTCCTCTCCAGAGGGGGCACAGTGCAGGTTTACAAGCTGCGCCTCCTCACTGGAAATCTTCTTCCTCCTCCTTTCTGTTCCTGTCCTTCATACCTGCCCCCTGTCAGCATCTTGTCATCAGCTGAGACGATGACGGGATGACGGGGGGGGCGTGTGGTGGTTGGTGGTGTTGAACGGCTGTTGGTGGAGGCCTTCGCTCCTTCCTCTCTCGCCTTCAGGGCCACAGATCAGAGCAGAGTTCAGGGTTTTAAGACTAAGAGTTTGTTTCTCCCACCCTCCACACTTGTTCTTCTCTCCCCCCCCCCGCCCCTCTCCTCCCTCTGGACCCTGTAGACTGCAGTGAAGCTTCAGGTTTATGTGAACGAGGCGGACGTCTATCTGACTCGCTTCATCCTCAGATATGTAAACTCTGAGGGCGCCACCTCCAGTGGTAAAATAACAGCCTATCAGGTCAACCGCGGAGGTAGGTCTCCACCAATCACAAGACAGCAGCTGTGTGAGTGTTTGTGACTGTTTTAGAACAGGACAGCAGCAGCAGAGACGTATGTGAGAGTGTCTGAACTAGATAGACTGACTGACTGACTGACTGACTGACTGACTGACTGACTGACTGACTGATCTGCAGCAGCAGCATTACACACAGTGAAATAAGTGAAAATTAGTGAAACAGGACTATAAATAACAAACTATACATAATAGAATATCAAAATAGCGAGCAGTAAAAAATTATATACATAATAATAAAATAGCAAAAATAGCAAACAGTAGTAATGAAAAAGTATTGCACAAAAAGAGAGTATCTACAGCGAATGGCAGTGTGTAGAAAATAAAGTGCACCCTGACTGAGTTATGACCTTTGACACTATAATTGCATTTTTGTATTTTTATCAAATTTTAATGGTATTTTCTAACAATAATAATAATAACAATATGTTTTTATTTATGTATTTTCCCTCAAATGTATGTACAATATTCACTTTTCACTCTTTTTTGGTTGAATTTCAGTTTCGGTATCTAACACTATGCACTATGCGTGCGTGTGTGTGCGCGCGCGTGCGTGCGTGCGTGTGTGTGTACGTGTGTGTGTGTGTGCGTGCGTGTGCGTGTGTCTGTGTGTGCGTGCGTGCGTGCGTATGTGTGTGTGTGTGTGTGTGTGTGTGTGTGTGTGTGTGTGTGTGTACGTGTGTGTGTGTGTGCGTGTGTGTGTGTGTGTGTGTTCTAGGTTCAGAACAGTCTAAGCAGATCGTGTTTGCTCCCAGCGTGGAGCCGACGTTTGTCAACGTTCCCCAGAACAACTTTGTGGAGCCGTTTGTTCTGAACCCGGGAACCTGGACTGTCGTTATAGAGGCTGAGGGGATCCTGCTGGTGAGACACACACACACAGACACAGACACACACACACACACACACACACTGGGATACACTTCAGCCTCTAACTGGTGATGTAAGGACAGCGTTAGCACAGAAAGCCGAGTCATGTTTTGTTGAGTCAATGATTTGAATGGACGGATTTTTTTGACCAAAACTCCCACAAACACGTCGACACAAGTGAACTGAGTGCGTTTCGGTTTTCACTGTGAAGTCTGCACAGCTTGTATTTATTGATCATTTCCACAGTAACACTGCCGGTGCTGTGTTTCTCCTGCAGGATTACCTGGTCCTGCTGCCCAGCGCCTACTACGAAGCTCCCATCCTGCAGATCCGAGTCACTGAGCCCTGCTCCTACAGCTCTGCACCTGACGCCAGCCAGAGGTTCGTACGCACATGTATCATCAGTTAGAGGGGGGGTGAATACGGCTCAGACAGCTGTACAGTCAATACTGTATGAGGCTACAGCCAGCAGGCCGTTAGCATAGCTTAGCACACAGAGGGGAACAGCTGGCCTGGCTCTGTCCAGAGGTGAAACAAGTCTAAAACCAAGTTATGGGATGTGTGGGACTATTTCTTGGCCAAGTGCAGTGACCTTCTGAATTTTCCGCTGGTTGCCTGGCAACCTCATGATGACAACAAGACTCAAAGAATTCACTGCACCAGATCAAATAATAGTCATAAACAAAGCACTTTAAAAGCAAGCTGTACTCTTTCTGATAAAACATGTCATGTGCGGATATTGTTCAGAGCCAGGCTCGCTGTTTCCCCTGCTTTCAGTCTTTATGCTAAGCTAAGCTAACCAGCTGCTGGCTTTATCCTCTATTTACCGGACAGACAAAAAAAAAACACAAAAACAAACGAGCGTAGTTCTCAAAAGGTTCAACTGTTCCTTTAAACAAAATCTAGTTTTGTCATTCAAAATCTAATTATAGTCCTGACCGACTTCCTGAAAACCTCACGTTAAATTTTCATCTTTCCATCCTTGTGAGGACGTTCAGTCTTTCCGTCCTTGTGAGGACGTTCAGTCTTTCCGTCCTTGTGAGGACGTTCAGTCTTTCCGTCCTTGTGAGGACACGATGATCATCTTGTCTCTGTTGCTCTCTCTGTGTGTCTGTAGCTGTCTGCTGTACAGGTATCTGTCTCTGGACTCCTTCCCCTCCATCTCTGGCAACGACGCCAGCTGCGTCAACGACAACCACCTGCCGCGCCCCTGCCCGACGGAGAAGGTCACCCCGCGCCACCCGGACATGGCCGTCTGCAGTGGCTACGACGTAAGAGAAGGGAACGAGAGAGAAAGTGTCTCCTGATGTTCGAGAGGCAGAAACACCGAGGCTGAGAGAAACGTTTCCTCTTTTCTGCTGCAGATCAGCGTCGAGCTGCGAGGCCGTCTGCCGTCTCCAGGCGATCACGTTCTGGTCGTAGAATATTCCAGCGAGGAAGAACTACCACAAACTCTGTCCGTCGCCGTGAACATGCCGGGAGCTCGAACACACCAGCACCGCGTCGCCCTGCTGCACTGCAAGTACAGGTACGAAGAACACCTGTCCGGAGGAGCTTCTCACTCGCTTCCTGTCTCACTTTTAACGAAACGTTTTGTAAAGTTACTCTGATCTTTGCATTTATTCATGTGGATCATCAGGGACCAGGAGATGTTTGTCAAATTGTCTCATTTTAAAATGAGTAAATTCAGACCTCTGCTCGACAGGACAAACCCGGGACCAGTCTTACTGCTGCTGGTCATGATGGTAGACCTGCGGGTTGTCTGTGATTAACACATTTATCGTATGGAATGAAATCACATCGTGCTGGATTGAAGTTTATCATTGATGAAATGAAGCGTAGCTGAAGATATTCAAAGAAAAAACACATAAAAGTTTGTAGTGGTAGCTCCCCACTGTCTGACTGTCTAACACAGAACTGAAACTGTTGCACATTGAAAAGCTCGACACGCCCCCACACTTTTTAAAAGCTGGAAGACGAGGGGACGTTTCTGCACTGAGCAGTGAACAGTGTTAGAACATGTTCAGATATGTCAACACATTAAAAATATCGATTGTTTTATCGGTCGTTAAACAGATTTCTTCAGTTGAAAACTTAAAAGCATCCAGTTCATCTGAGAGAATAAAAACATTCTCAGCTGGTCATAATTCTACATGAAAGAGTTAAAGCAAGAAGTCCACAGACGTGAAAGATGTTCAGGTTCACCACTTCACACCTCTTGTTTATAACATTAGACGTGATGGGACATGATGCAAAGTGACTGACATGAACACAGAGTGTAGATGTGATGACGAGCAGTCGACAGGAGGATGAAGGCTGACGTCCTTGGCTCAGATGATGCTGTGTGGACTCGGTGTGTGGACTCAGCTGGTTCACATGTTACTGTGACTGTGCTTTACATCAACAGCTGTTAATCACTGTGTGTGTGTGTGTGTGTGTGTGTGTGTGTGTGTGCGCGCGCGTTTGTGTGTGTGTGTGTGTGTGTGTGCGCGTTTGTGTGTGTGTGTGTGCGCGCGTTTGTGTGTGTGTGTGTGTGTGCGTTTGTGTGTGTGTGTGTGTGCGTGTGCGAGTGTTTGTGTGTGTGTGCGTTTGTCTGTGTGTGTGTGTGTGTGTGTGTGTGTGCATGCGTGTGTGTTTGTGTTTGTGTGTGTGTGTGTTTGTGCAGCTTCCTGTGTCGAGTCGTGGCCGTTGATGAACAGAACAGAGTGGCCGTCTTCTCCCTCCCTGCCGACACGGAGATCCAGCTCATCTCCGACCGCGCCAGCTTCTTCCTGGTGAGAACGGCGCCCACGTCACATGACTGACCCAGAGAGGTCACATGACGAGCACGCTGGAGCAGCGTGGAAGGATTCTGTGTTATTAGACGGTTTACAGATTTTCAGGAGCGTGTTTTCATTCAGAAAGGACAGACAGCAGGGAGGAAGTGACTGAACCTGGTTTCTGTGTGGACGGTTTGAGATCTGTGTGTTTCTTCATTGTCTGCAGCACAAAGTCTACCTGGTGCCTAAAGAGCAGTTCACTATGGAGCAGGTTGAGCCTAAAGTCCACTGCATCAGCACTCATGGCCAGTTCTCACCTGACAGGTAAAGGAACACATAATAACCCAACACACCTTCAAAACGACTTTATAAATTATATAATATTCAGATTTTTCTTCCTTCCCCCTCTGCTGCAGTTCCTCCTGCGTCCCCTCCCGCTTCCAGACCCCCTCAGACTCTCTGGTCCTGAAGGAGGGCCAGAGCTCCTCCGTGCAGGAGCCCGTCCTGGCCTCCCCCGCGGCCGCTCCTCCTCTGCACCTGAGCGACGAGGCACCCTGGACGGGAGGAGAAAGACCCCCCCACGGGGCAGATAACGGCGACCACGTCCGGCTGGATTCACTGCAGGTACAGACGCTGATGGAGGACGAGAGGGTCAAAGAAAGAAATCACCTTCATCATTCTTATTGTCGTCTCTCTTCCATCTCTTCCTCCATCGTCCCTTTACCCAGAATGCAGCGGTGTACTCGACCCGTGTCCATGCTCTGGGGCGTTACGTCTTCATCCTCCACTATCACCAGCCCCTCCACCCCACCTTTCCCGTGCAGGTGTACATTAACGGGGGGCGGATCTGGCAGGGTAAGAGCTCCTGGGAGTGTTCGAGGCGGCGGGCAGCGTCGTCCCGCACGACGCGACCATCAATAAATAACCGTCGATAACTCGTCTTCGTTTGTGTTTCTGTGCATCAGGCCACGCCAACGCCTCCTTCTGTCCCCACGCTTACGGCTGCCGTAACGTCCTGGTCTCTGAGAACCAGATCATTCTGGATGTGACCGACCACGAGGTCTTCCTCACAGTTCAGATCCCTGCTGGCAAGACTCTGTGGCTGGTGGGTCTGACCGCTGTGTAACAGATACGTTTAGTGGTTTCCATCCTCCTCTTCCTCGTCTCTTTATCATCTTCTCATTATTTCACAATAAAAGCACCACATCTAGTCGAGTTGTGTGTGAAAAACCTTCTCAGCACATTGGCTCTAAGTCATATAAAATAATAACAAGACATAAGCAAAAGTTACATCATCTTGTTGATGCTCCAGCAGTTGGAAGATTTGATCTTTTCTCCAGAATCTTCATCCCTCTTCCTCCTGCTCTCTTCCTCTCCCTCCTCCTCGGTTGTGTCTCCACAGGATTACGTGCTGGTTGTGCCTGAGGCGAGCTACAGCTCCAGCTCCCTGAACGAGGAACCTCTGGATAAATCCTACGACTTCATCAGCAACTGTGGCCAGAACAGCTTCTTCATCAAGTCAGTGTCTGAGCAGCAGAGGAAGCTCGCAGTAGAACTGAACATGTGTTTTTCTGTGACGGTCAGCACAGGAAGTCTCTGTGATGGGACGAATCTGTCGTCTTCATGTTTCCATAAAAAGTGATGAAGACTTAGAAGATGTTCTTACAGATGTTTTTAATCAGTAATCTAACACTTTTATTTTCTTAGAGACTGATTTCATTTACTTATCAAGCGTAGTGAAAATGCACTGAGTGACTCTTCCTCTCTCCTCTTCCTCCCTCCAGCCCTTCCTCCACCTCTCCGTTCTGCCTCGGCTCGGCGGTGTCTCTGTCCGCCTTCTTCAACAACGGGGCGATGCCCTGCGCCTGCCACGAGGTCGGAGCCGAGAGCGACACCTGCGAGCCGTTCGGCGGCCAGTGCCGCTGCAGGCCGAACGTGATTGGCCGAGACTGCTCCATGTGCGCCACGGGCTTCTGGGGATTCCCCAACTGCAGACGTGAGTGTCCGATCGCCAATGATCAGCTTCAGTCACGCTGATTGCACACGTATGCATCATTTATTCCTCGCAGAGGGCGACAGATCGGCGCTCAGTCAGGCAGGAAGTGGAACCAGACTTTCTGTGACTGATCTGTGTCCCTCCCGTCTTTCCTCCAGCCTGTAGCTGTGGCACGAGGTTGTGTGAACCGGTGACCGGCGACTGCATCTGCCCCCCGAGGACCCTGCAGCCGGAGTGCACCCAGTGCGAGCCCCAGACGTTCGGCTGCCACCCGGTGGTCGGGTGCGAGGTCTGCAACTGCTCTCGGCCGGGCGTCGCGTCCCCCGATGTGAACTGCGATACGATCAGCGGACAGTGCAGGTACGACAAGACAAGGCAGAGTCAGTGAAGATTGATTACTGCTGGTGTGCCTCAGGGTCGTTGTTTCTGGCTCGGTATCAGAGGCAGATCCACCGCCCCTCCCCTTTAAAAAAAAGCTGCCTCTCATTTCCTCCCGGTTTTCCTCTGAAGCTGTGAATCATCTGCTGCTCCCCGCGCAGCCCCCGCCGTGTGATGGAAAACAAGATTTCTGTTTGAGCAGGTTCAGCTCTCAGCTGTCAGGCCTCCGTTTGGCCTCCGTTTACCTGAGAAGGCAGTTACTTCTCTTCTCTTCAGTCTCCTGACAGGATCTTGGCTCTGACTCTTCCAGGGTTGGTTGCCTCTGTTTGGCCAGATTTACCTGCCGACTCTTGTCTGTGTGTGTGGAAGCTGCAGGTTTGAGAACGTGTTGTCTCAGTCAGCTGTGGTTCTCCAGAGAACTGCCAAGGACACAGCAGCAGCCTGTCCTCGTCATCGTCCTCAGCCTCGTCCTCGTCCTCGTCCTCGTCTTCGTCTTCGTCATCGTCATCGTCATCGTCATCGTCCTCAGCCTCGTCCTCGTCCTCAGCCGCGTCCTTGTCCTCAGCCTCATCCTCGTCATCGTCCTTGTCCTCGTCATCATCCTCAGCCTCGTCCTCATCCTCGTCCTCAGCCTCTAGTCATCGTCCTTGTCCTCGTCCTCGTCCCCTCCCTTATCCTCAGCCGCGTCCTTGTCCTCATCCTCGTCCTCGTCCTCGTCTTCGTCTTCGTCATCGTCATCGTCCTCATCCTTGTCCTCGCCCTCAGCCTCGTCATCGTCCTCGTCATCGTCCTCAGCCTCGTCCTCGTCCTCAGCCTCAGCCTCGTCATCATCCTCGTCATCGTCATCGTCATCGTCCTCGTCCTCGTCCTCGTCCTCGTCCTCGCCCTTGCCCTCGCCCTCGTCCTTGTCCTCAGCCTCGTCCATGATCTCACGTCTGCAGATGTCATGTGACTCTTAGCGAGAAAGCGAATCTGTTTATTTCCTGAAATGTTGAACTATCGATCCTGAGCGACAGCAACCTCAGAGCACAGGGGGGTCGCTAAGAGACGACAAGCTGTCCGAGCTGTGACCCTCGGCCTGATACACAGACGGTCCAGTCAGCTGCAGCGTGGATGTAAAAATTAACGTGTTCCCGATGACTGAACGTTAATGAACACAGCCTTTCTCTTCTCTGCCATTAAAGACACTCCGGTTGCTTTTCTCATTAATTCTAAGCAGCTGAGATTTGACATGTCCCCCCCGTCTCTTTACTGTCTTTACTGTCCTCTAAACCATCTGCCAACTCTGTCCTCTCCAAGTCTGTCCATGTTGTCTCGCTGTAAACATCAAGGCATCCACAGAATCTCACACACACACACACACACACACACACACAGAGGAATGTGTCAGCTTTGTCTGGACAAGACGAGGATGTAAAGGTGAAAATATTTCTCTGCCTAAAGGCTGCCAGCATTTGGCATACACACACACGCACACGCACACGCACGCACACGCACACGCACGCACACGCACACTCACACACACACACACACACACACAGCTACCAGTGTGTGTAAAGTATTTATCATTATTCAGACATTTGTGATGGATAATTGGAAGCGATAAAGATTTACTCTGCTGCACATAAAGGTCAAAGTTTGTCGCTTCATTCAAACATTAATAACTTATTTTTTCCAGATGTAAAAACAACATCGTCGGCCGTCAGTGTGACCGCTGCGCTCCCGGTTTCTATGGTTACCCCAACTGCAGGCCATGTGACTGCAACGAGGCGGGAACTGAGGAGGACGTGTGTGACTCCTTCACAGGACAGTGTCTCTGCAAGGTGGGCACTCGCGCACGTGCACGCACGCGCACACACGCGCGCACACACACACACCGTGCACTCGCAGTGTGTTCTAACCTGCTGCGCCTCAACCTACAGGAGAACGTCCAGGGGTCTCGCTGCGATCAGTGCAGAGTTGGTACGTTCCACCTGGACCCCACCAACCCGAAAGGCTGCACCAGCTGCTTCTGCTTCGGAGCCACCGACCGCTGCCGCAGCTCTGACAAAAGACGCACTGAGGTACTCATGTTTGTGCTTCCAGACCTCACTGACCGTCCACTGATGGTCCACTGATCAGCTTTGTGCAGTAACATCCTGCTGTTGATGATGGTGACGCTTCTTTAGTCATTGTGATGCAGTTAACAGAGAAAAAGGTCCAATTAGAGATTGATTTTGCTTTATAAGAAGTTTAACGACTGTTTCAGGCCTGTGCTTCAGCCACACAGATCCACTGAGGCCCTTATTGTTACCAGCAGCACTGAACAGTTATTACTATGAAGATTATTTTCTCTAGAAAACAGCAGAGCCTGAGTTCACATCTTTAAAGGTCCAACAATCCAAAACCTTTAAAATATTCCATTTAGATAGATAGATAGATAGATAGATAGATAGATAGATAGATAGATAGACTTTATTTATCCCAAGCTGGGAAATTGCAGAAATTTACACCGATATAAAATATAATCATGACCGAGGAGCTGGAAACAGCAGAATGACTGAAACAACTTGTTGATTATGAGCGTAGCTGCTGATTGTTTGCTGTTGATCAGCTGATCGATTCATCAGCAGTAGATATTGGATGTTTCACTCACCTGTGCTGCTGTCGTCATGGTTCTCACTCTGAGTGAAAGCGTTTCATGTCCTCTGGTGTCTCTTGTATCTGAACTGACTTTGAGCTTTTCACGTCTTCGCTCTTCTGCGTCGCTCTCCTCTCCTGCAGATCATGAACATGGAGGGCTGGGTGCTGCTCGGAGCAGACAGACAGGAAGTGGCGGTGGCGGTGTATCCCGGTCAGGACCTCGTAGAGGCGGACCTCAGCGACGTGCCGGACGTCTACCAGGACCTCCACTGGCACGCACCCAAGACTTACCTGGGAGACAAGGTAAGACCCGTGAAGGTGGAGGGAAAGAGAAGAAGAAGAAGAGACTCAGTGAATTCAGTCAGAACAGTTTGCTCATCGCTCACGAGCCATTTGAGGCAAAAGAGTTTGATAATGCGAGTAAACAAAAACAACATTAAAACAGTGTCAAAGTACAAATATGACAAAAATATAAAGACACAAGGCGGCTGGTCAGAATGATCCAACACAACATAAAAACATGGCAAAAGACACTCGGTGCAAACATCAAATACTGCGAAAATATGTAAAAACAGACAGAACAGAAAGACTCAAGAACGAACACGAGGAGACAGAAGGAGTGAAAACATGTCTGACCCCATCACTGGCATCATCTCGTTTGTCTAAACCAAGCTTTCATCATGAAAGGGTCACACTTCCACTGCTTTCACGTTCAGCAGCGACCCACACGGTGCATGAGCTCGAGTTTTCCTGCATCGCAGGAGGATCTTTGTGCTGCAGAGATCAACGAGTGACAGTTTATTAAATACACTGGAGCTCGTGATGAGATGTTTCCACACATACAGTGTCACCACCTTCAGTGTCTGTGCTCCTAACACAGCTGGAGATGAGCAGCTGGGGGTCGTTTACCGAATCAATCTGCATCTGCTGGTTAAAAGCTGACTGAGATGTTTCTTATGGATGGAAAGGTGTGACTCCATCAAATGGAGAAGATTAGACAAAAGATTATGAAATCCAATACATGGCTCATGTAGAGAGAGACGGAGGATTGATTGTCATCGTTTTCCTCCTCGGGGAAGAACCTGAACTGGATAAAAGCCTGTTCATTCATCTTCTGTCTGAATGTGATGTTTGATTTTAGGAAACAGGTTTATTTGCTTTCTCGCTCGGAGCTTGATGAAAATGATCGATGCCTCTCTCACGTGTCTGCTTTAAAGGGATAGTTCGGCATTTTACACATTAATCTGTATGGCATCAACATCTACAGTCTCGTGCTCTCACACTGACTTCGCCCCCAAAGTGTCCTCTGAGCCGAGATCTGGCCACTTGTGGTCAGTGCGAAAGTAGTTCCGGTAGGTTTCCTGGGGCCAGAGAAGGCACACGTTTTTCCTCTCAAAACAGCACTCATTCGAATCAGTGATTTATTTGCATAACAAAAGACGTCAACCACAAAACGTCACACCTCGTAATCGTTTGGGTCTAACTTTATCCCAATTGCGATCAATGCGCGCTGTCAGTGCTAACCGTTGTGTGCGAGCCAACTGATCTCTCGTCAGTGTACGATGGTGTTTACAGAGTGCAGACGACGCAACGCAAACGAGCTAGTTTTAGAGCTAGGAGAAGGAGAGAGAGAAGAAGTCCACCGGCTATTCTTTATTTGGAAAAACGAGATAGAGACATGGTGCGCACTTGTGCATATCCAGGCTGTACCAACAAAGATGAGAGTGGGTCTCCTCAAACATTCCACCGATTCCCTTCGACGAATGTAGCTTTGAGGAGACTTTGGCTACTTTTCTCTGGGCTTGAACGTGGAGCTCACCCAACTACCGAAGATGAGAAAGCTTCGCGTGTGCAGTGACCACTTCAGCGAGGACGACTTCCAGAAGGACAGACAAAGAGACGTATTTTGAAGAGCACTGCTGTACCTGCACCCCAGGTAAACAAAATTGTACCACATATTTTCTATAGCATCCGTGTATAGTCTTCTGGTGATGCACCGCGGGCTATGCGAGTGCAAGCACTGAGATATATTCTATCTCAGTGAGTGAAACATATTCATCTATCGGTGTCATGTCACCAATGATGTTTCACATACATAATATGTTGGCTACACTGTTATTACAATGGTCAGAAACTAATTACTACGTGGAATGTGCATGGTTTCTATGCGTGTACGAGAAGTCCATGACGGCGTTGGCTAGCATAATGAAGATAAAGCTACCCTTGTCAGATTCTAGACTGGAGAAATAACGGCAGCACCCAGCATATGTTTGAGCTAAAAATTCCACAGATTTTATTTTCAGATTGTCACATTTTAAAATTTGGTAGGCTACTAGAAGAATTTCTGACATTGGGACAAATGATGCACCCTGCCCGTGTAATTTGGAAATCCGTCCAAAAAAATGACATGAGAAGTCGAAGCAGGCACTTTCTGAAATCAGACTGTAGTCTAGCTGCTAGACATTGCCTGCTAACAGATAATGTTTCTTGATTACTTATCTGAGTAAAAAGTAGACCAAGACCATTTTGAAAACTCTATATAACTGTTTTTTTTCCCCAGGAAATGTAAAAAATGTTATACAAATGAATTACATCTTAGTTTGCCTTTCTATTTTAGAGATACCTATTTGTAAGCTCATAAATGAGAATTCGCACAGCATCACAGGACACACATTACCATATTGAGTTTCATATATAATGATCATACACCATCCTATCTTGTGTGTGCGCCCCCCCGCCCCCGTTTCCTTTTTCCTAGGACAAGAGAGATATAATGTCTTCCATTCACGGCAGTCAAATCAGTGGGTTGCAAGAAGACTGTATGAGCCAACAACACAGGAGTTCCCGAAAGATTTGGTGGAGAAGGTCATCCAATGACGGCTTGACACCAATGTGAAGCTCGGAGACCCAGCTTTCCACATACATCCTCCAGTCATCATACCAGCCAACATTGCCCCAACACCAAAGCCAAACAAGGCTGAATTGGTTTCAGCACACAAATCACGCTTTCATGAGACACCTGCCACTGAGAAAGATGACTGAGACTGTATATACATATATTGTCATAGAAGTGTGTTTATTTACATTGTTTATTTACATTTGTGTCTTTACATTCGTTTTGTATTTTTAGAAAATTGCACGTCAAAAAGAAATTCACAGTAAAGCTTTTGATTTTTAAAATTCTAAAACAATTGCAGTGCATCATTTGACTCTTTGAAACCAGCATATTGTCCACTTGGTGATGGATATGTTCTTCTTATTAGCGCCACCACGCAGGAGGGAAGAACTCTTCTGTTGCCAGGACCAAGCGTCTGTCCTTTCAGAGCCCATTCCATTATGATGCGATAGGCGACCAGCCTGTACTGTCTGAAATGCAAACAGAAAATAAGTTTATGCACATTAGATATATGAAGTGTGTCAACATTGAGTAAACTGCATAGTTATTATGGTTGTATATAAACACATTTTGTTTAATTGACAACACAGCAGTTTGTCAGGAAGGTATCTTTATTTATGCACCAGCATTTCAGGCTACTGTGAAATAGGTATCCTTATGTGTTTTTATACATCTCAGAGAAAATGTCCTTTATGAGTACACTTTGGGCCACGGCGACATAACCCTTAGAGCTCTCTTGACATAATATGCATAAGGTAGGTCTTGCTTTATGATTGAAGGGCATTCATGAGTAGGCTGATATTGAGACACAGTGATGCTCAGAAGTAAATTTTGCTTCAAGTATGATGATGAAATGAACATAAATTACTTTAGGGATGCACTACATTATGTATTTATATTCATAAGTGCCACCCATGACATGGTATGTATAAAACTATAATTAGATTCATTCAATGTTGGATGTGATGACTGTAGGTCGCACTAGCCTACTGCATGGCTCAGAATAATACAATATAACGCCATAGAAGCAAGCAGCTTTGTAAAAAGTAGAAGTTATCTTACTATTTTATTGACAACACCCATACTATCACGTTGTTACAACTACAATACCAAGCTGCTGGTGTTGTAATAACATTTGTAAGAGTACTTCTACGTTATACAACTCGGTGTAGGCTACAATTGAGCACTTGTAGGCCTACTGTAGGGTATAAGGCAATAGCATCAAAATAACAGCATGTAGACAAAAACTCACTCTGCAGACAACTGGCCATCGGGTCCAGCAGGTTTGGGGCGCTTTTTCCAGTTTATTTTCGGGATGTGGAAAAAAGTCTCGAGGACACCAGCATTCAGGATTGCAGGCAAGTCGTTGTTATTGGCGATGCAGACAGCTGCTGATGCGCCAACCTCCTCATCAATGGAAAGGTCCTGCATGCGAGGCATTACGAGGTCCCATTCATGGCAACAGTAGCACTCAACCTCGGTCTGCATAACTTCGCACTTGTTGCACGTACACCACCTTGTATCAGTCACTCGAGGTCTCGCAGCTGCGGCCCCGATTTCACGTTCCACATCTCTGCTCGCCATCTCTCTCTCTCTCTCTGCCCGTTCTACCTCCATCTGATAGAGTTCTGCATCCGTATATTCGGGTTCATACAGATATCCTTCTGGTTGTGTGCTGAAATCATATTCTTCGTCGCTGCTGTAGTCAGACATGGTGTAACTAGCTTTCCAAACGCTAAACTGTGAATGAAACACCTGGCTTAGCTACCTGTCACGTATAGTGGCGCCTGCGCGCATTGATCGCAATTGGGATAAAGTTAGACCCAAACGATTACGAGGTGTGACGTTTTGTGGTTGACGTCTTTTGTTATGCAAATAAATCACTGATTCGAATGAGTGCTGTTTTGAGAGGAAAAACGTGTGCCTTCTCTGGCCCCAGGAAACCTACCGGAACTACTTTCGCACTGACCACAAGTGGCCAGATCTCGGCTCAGAGGACACTTTGGGGGCGAAGTCAGTGTGAGAGCACGAGACTGTAGATGTTGATGCCATACAGATTAATGTGTAAAATGCCGAACTATCCCTTTAAACATAAAGCTACAGCCAGACGGTTAGCTTAGCATAAAGACTGGAAGCAGAGGGAATCATCAAGCCTGGATCAGCACATAAACCCCCCCTTAAACCGTAATTACACAGATTAAACAAGACACATACAACGTGCCAGTTAATGAGCTCAAGAGGTCCTTATGAACCAGACTGCTTCACCGTTTCCAGTCTCTATGCTAAGCTAAGCTAAGCTAAGCTAAGATCCAGGAGACTGGTGAACAGTCTGAATGTGACAATCAAATCATGAATCTATGAAAGAGTGGAAAAGATTCCTGCATTAATACAGACAACTGCTTTTTATTAAATTAAATTCTGATTTATTCATATCTCGTCCTCCGCTGAAGCTAATTTCCTGTTTGTTTGTTTTTCTGTTCACTTCATCTTTATTCTATTCTGAATGTGTCTTTGTGTGTATCCTGGTGTTTCTTCATGTCTTTTATAGCCTTTTTGTTGAAACACTCTTCACAAACCTTCAATCCCTGACTCAGAGTGGAGACAGGAGCCTGGAGCTTAGCTTATCTTAGCATACAGTACAAACAGTACAAACAGCACACAACACAAGCACACCTGAACTAGGCAGACGTATCTCACCTGATGATCCGGGGGCTCAGACGAGGCGTTTGGATACAGATCAGTGTTTCGTCTACACGTTGGAATCGGCAGCTTTCATGTGGGACTGAGCCAGCGTGAGTCGGCGGGCCGACGGTGCCGTTTTAATTCCCAGACCGAGTCCCGTTACGCTTCGTAGAGCAGCTTCAAATGTCAGCTCTGCCGAAACCTGCACGGTTACTGTAGAAACCAGAGCACAGGTCCTGGATCTGGTTTCAGTCTGAATGTAATCCATTGTTGTCTGGATTAGTATCATGAGATTAAAGCTCTGTGTCTGCCTTCGTGCTTTATTTCAGCCTTTCTGACTCATCGCTGTTTGTTCTGTTTATGTTTGTGTGTTTCATCTTCATGTCTCATCAAACCACCTTCCAGGTGTCATCGTACGGAGGTTACCTGAGGTATCGTCTCCACACTCAGCCCATGAGAGGCGACGTGTTGTCTCTGCCCGCAGAGGCCTCCAGGCCTGACATTATCCTCAAGGTACCAAACGCACGCTCGCATCACCTGAGCCTCGATTCAGATACTCAAACAGTAACAGACGGTCAGTCACACACTTCCTGTTCTCGTCCTCTGCAGGGAAACCAGATGACCCTGGTGTTCATGGAGAGGGAGTACTCCTCACCTGAGGAGCCTCACCTGGGAATAGTTCACATGGTGGAGGTGAGTTCAATAAGAACCTGAAGATCTACGTGCATTATGTTTGTCAGAACAGACGAATTAGTCCTTGATGCTACGAGATAAAATCTGAATCATAGGATGTCCTCCTCCTCCTCCTCCTCCTCCTCCTCCTCCTCTTCCTCCTCCTCCTCCTCCTCCTCCTCCTCCTCTTCCTCCTCCTCCTCACAGGGAAGCTTCCGTCACGCTCAGACCGGTAACTCTGTCTCTCGGGAGGAGCTGATGATGGTCCTGGTTGGTCTGGAGTCTCTGCAGATCCGAGCCCTGCACTCCCAGTCGGCTCACTCCGTGTCGCTCCGCGGCGCCGTGCTGGAGGGTGCCGAGAACCTGCCTGCCGGTCGCCATGCCAACAACGTGGAGATCTGCATGTGTCCCGCCAACTACCTGGGAGACTCGTGTCAGGTGAGAGACCACCACGGATTGTCCAGGTCGTATATTATTAAATGATTAGCCTCGTGTTGCCTTCACAGACCTTCAGATTTTTTGGTTCCGTCTGTTTATTTTGAAGCGAGTTGTCGTTCTGATGAAGAACATGTTCTGAACGATATGAAGAAAGTTATAAAACACCTTTCAGATCTGATCAAATCCAGAATATAACAAGAAAAAAAGTTGAGTTTTAGACAAAAATATTCTGTTTTCAATAGAAACAATTTGAATAAAGAAGCTGGAAGCAGAGAATATAATCCAGAACGAGCTGAACACGTTAGCCATCAGTCGATCATCTGTTATCAGCCCTGACTCACTCTTCTGTCTCCCGTCTGTAGAAATGTGCTCCAGGCTACTACAGAGACACGGTGGGCCTGTTTCTGGGGAAATGTGTTCCCTGTAACTGTAACGGACACTCTGACCGGTGTCTGGACGGATCTGGACTCTGTGTGGTGAGAGTTTCCAACGATCGCTCTTTTACCTTCCTCTCCGCCTTCACATCGTCACCTACCCGCTCATAGATTACTCACCGCCAGCCGTTGTTTTCCCCTCTGACCGTCAGGGCTGCCAGCACAACACAGCCGGTGACCACTGTGAGAGGTGCCAGGGCGGTTTCCTGGGCAACAACACTCTTGACGGACAGGCGGTGTCATGCTCCAGTTGTCCCTGCCCGCTGAGGGTCCCGTCCAACAAGTCAGTCCAGTTTTACTGTCTGACAAACCCCTGATGTCTCACTGAAACAGACGTAGTAATATTGGTTTGTGTGTGTGTAGCTTCGCAGAGGGTTGTGTGCAGAAAAGCGACAGGATGCAGTGTCTGTGCATGCCGGGTTACGCTGGACCACACTGCGAAAGGTAAACAACCTCCTCGACACAGTGTGTGTGTTTTTTTTTTTTTAAACTTATATTTTATTGATTTTCTCATTTAAACAACACAAACAGAACGTAGTGTCAGTTTAATCACTTTCAGTCTTCATGCTGTTTTTTGTAGACGGTCCATTTTTCCCATCTGCTCTCGCATAATGATTGTTGCAGTTTTCTAATATGTGTGAGTCTCTCCATAACGTGGATCTCATCAATGATCTCCATCCAGTTACTCCAAGTAGGGGGGTCTTCTTCATACCATTTACTTGTGATGGCTGTCTTGGAAGCTGCCAGTAAAATCTTAATCAGATACCAGTCTCTGTGTTGGATGTTTTCTCGAGTTACATTTCTAAAGTATAGTACTCTGCACGTTTTAGGCAGCTCATATATCTTTTTCATCTCCTTCCACACATCATTCCAGTATCTTGTTATTTTGGTACAATACCAAAAAATATGTGTGTGACCCACATTCTGGGAGGTCTGGCTTTATTTCTTTATTAAAATAGTCTCTGACTTGTAAATACATGTAAAAATCTTGATGCTCTAATCCATATTCCCTTCTTCATTTAGGAAAGCTTTTGATTTCTTTTTTTTCAATTACTGTGTCTAATATATTCAGGCCTCTATTTGAACACAGTGTGTGTTTGCACTCAGTACGTCCACATGCAGTAAGTCAGTGCAGGAAGAAGTATTCAGATCCTTTGCTCAAGTAAAAGTACTAATACCACACTGTGAAAATACTCCAGTGTAAGTAAGAAGCAGTATGCAAAAATCTGAATAAGAAAAGATGATGCATCATGAGCGCAGTCGTCTCCTGTCTGTCCCCATTTTCAACACTGACACGTCACTGATGGACTGATGGACTGATGCTTGTCCACATCAGAGCAGCTGCTGCTAGATTTCATGTTTCAGCCTGATTTTACTGCTCGTCTTAATCTGCTCCAGATCTCTCCAGATCTCACAGAAATGTGTCGCTGAGACAAACACAGAGCTCTGAGAAAAGCTCTTTTTAATGTCAGAACGTGCAGAAAGTATGTCGCAGGTGAAGAACAGGCTTGATGTTTACTTACAAAATAACCAGTCTTTAGCTGTGCTCACCTTCACTATACAGACGTTAGAGGTTTATTATCTAGTTTCCCAGAGATCAGTAGAGCATTGTATTCTTTTATGAGAATTTAATAATTTACTGGATTGTTGATTGATATCTCACAATATTATAAAATATCATTTTATTTCATGATGTCATTAAAATCTTTACAGATTTAAACTTTGCTGTTGTTTCTTTCATAAATATAAGAAATATGTCTTTAACAAACTGAGGTGAGATAAAGAAAAAGCTGCATAACCACAGTTTTCTGCTGCGTCATTAAACTCTGGCCTCTACCACAGGTGCGCCCCCGGTTACTACGGCAACCCCATGGTGCTCGGCAGCAAGTGCCAGCTGTGCGATTGCCACGGCAACACGGACCCCAACATGCTGTTCACCGACTGTCACCCGCTGACCGGCGAGTGTCTCAGCTGCATGCACGACACGGCCGGGCCTCACTGCGACACCTGTGCACCTGGTTACTACGGAGACGCCATCGCCGCCAAAAACTGCACCAGTGAGTTCAGCTTCTGTTAAATGAAGAAGAATGAAGGCGGTGATTCGCTCAGCAGTAAGTGGCGGGTGTGTAACGGTGTGTTCTGTCGTCTTCACACAGAGTGTAACTGTTCTCCATGTGGCACCGAGTCATGTGACCCTCACACCGGAGAGTGTCGCTGTAAAGCAGGAGTCACCGGGCCGCGCTGTGAACGCTGTGTGGTAAGAGTCTGACAAACAGACAAACCAGGTGAGCCGCCACCTGTCGGACCCCCGCCTGAACCTGTTCTGTTTCCCAGGACGGCTCGTTCGGCTTCGACTCGTGCGCCGGCTGCCGTCAGTGCGACTGCGACGCCTCTGCGGCTCTCGTCCGGCCGTGCGACCCTCAGAGCGGTCAGTGCGCCTGCCGGCCCGGAGTCAACGGGCCGAACTGCAGGCAGTGCGCCCCCGGACACTGGGACTACGGCCCCGACGGCTGCAGGAGTGAGTGACAGCACACAGCCACACACTGCAGAGCCTGCAAGCTGCACGACGGCTGCACCGTGACAACGATAATGATAGTTATCTTTATTAACACATCACTTCACGGTCTTCGTCCTGGGTCATATCCCACTCAGAGGTCAGGTAGACGGCATGAGAAAGGGAGGGGCCGTGACGAGCTTTTAAAGACAACTCAGTTCTAAAATAAAATGGAAGCTGGTAAACCAGACGTAATGTGGTCGCCTCTCCTGGATCTCTGAGTTCTCAGGCATCTGTAAACAAAGATGGATGTCTGGTTGCAGCAGGTAGCAGTAGCATCAGTAGCATCAGTAGCATTGTAGCATTAGAAGCTAGCAACAGCAGCAGAACTCAAGTAGCATCCGAACATTTCCAGCGATCCTCAACTGGAGCTTCTATTTAATCATTATTATTAAAGTCAGTCTAAAATCAGGCCTCGTGCACACGTGGACATGTTTTTAGTGAACACCTGTGTCACCCCCCCCAGAGTGCGACTGTAGAGGAGGTCAGTGTGACCCCCGCACAGGAGAGTGCCGCTGTCCTGACGGGATGACCGGGAAACAGTGTGACACCTGCTCACAGAAATACAGCGTCCCCGTGGACAGCCGGCACGGCGTGCACTGTGAACGTGAGTGACACACACACAGTGACACACGCGCACACACACACACACACACACACACACAGTGAAAATTCATCATGTTTGAAGGAGGAACAAAATATCAGGAAGCCTGTCTGTCTCTCTGTCTGTCTCTCTGTCTGTCTGTCTGTCTGTCTGTCTCTCTGTCTGTCTGTCTGACTGTCTGTTTCTCTGACTGTCTGTTTCTCTGACTGTCTGTCTGTCTGACTGTCTCTCTCTTTCTGTCTGTCTGACTGTCTCTCTGTCTGTCTGTCTGTCTCTCTCTTTCTGTCTGTCTGTCTCTCTCTCTGTCTGTCTGACTGTCTCTCTCTCTGTCTGTCTGACTGTCTCTCTGTCTGTCTCTCTCTCTGTCTGTCTGACTGTCTCTCTGTCTGTCTGTCTGACTGTCTCTCGCTCTGTCTGTCTGACTGTCTCTCTGTCTGTCTCTCTCTCTGTCTGTCTGACTGTCTCTCTCTCTGTCTGTCTGACTGTCTCTCTGACTGTCTCTCTCTCTGTCTGTCTGTCTCTCTGTCTGTCTGACTGTCTCTCTGTCTGTCTCTCTGTCTGTCTGTCTCTCTGTCTCTCTCTCTCTGTCTGTCTGTCTGACTGTCTGTCTCTCTGTCTGTCTGTCTGACTGTCTGTTTCTCTGACTGTCTGTTTCTCTGACTGTCTGTCTGTCTGACTGTCTCTCTCTTTCTGTCTGTCTGACTGTCTCTCTGTCTGTCTGTCTGTCTCTCTCTTTCTGTCTGTCTGTCTCTCTCTCTGTCTGTCTGACTGTCTCTCTGTCTGTCTGTCTGACTGTCTCTCTCTCTGTCTGTCTCTCTGTCTGTCTGACTGTCTCTCTGTCTGTCTGTCTGACTGTCTCTCGCTCTGTCTGTCTGACTGTCTCTCTGTCTGTCTCTCTCTCTGTCTGTCTGACTGTCTCTCTCTCTGTCTGTCTGACTGTCTCTCTGACTGTCTCTCTCTCTGTCTGTCTGTCTCTCTGTCTGTCTGACTGTCTCTCTGTCTGTCTCTCTGTCTGTCTGTCTCTCTGTCTCTCTCTCTCTGTCTGTCTGTCTGTCTGACTGTCTGTCTGTCTCGCAGCGTGTGACGGCTGTGTCATCGTCCTGTTGGAGGATCTGGACAAAATGAACAACAGCTTCCGCTCAGTCGCCGGTCAGCTGAGCAGTCTGAACGCCAGCTCCATGGCCTGGGCTCAGCTGCACAACCTCAACAAGTCTGTGGAGGACATGGCTGTGAGTGCACGCACACACACACATGCACACACACACAAACACACGCACGCACGCAGTTAAACTTAACTCATTTTCCCATGATTCCAGCGGGCCATAGAGAACTACAACAGCACGCTGGATGACAGCAGGAGTCGGGCCGACATGCTGGACGCTGAGATCACGAATATCAACGATGACATCAATGAGCTGCAGGACAAGGTGAGGTCATGACACACACACACACACACACACATTCACTCTCTCTCTCTCACACACTTTCTCGAGCAATCTGAATTCATAATTACATATTAATGATGATTTTCTTTTATTTAACTGTGACAAAATTCTCTCCAAGATATTGTTTGAAATTCTAATGTTTAAATAAAGTTCTCTAATGTGTGAGATCATCAACACTAGGATTGTAGAAAACAGAATATCACCTTTTTCCTGTGTTTTCAGAACATTTCTGTAAGTATAAAGTGATAATAAGACACAATGCTCTGATAATTATTGAGATATTCATTTTGCTCACATGTCTCAGCCCTTCTCTATAACACAACACAGACAGTAAGAAGAGTTCAATAAACAACATTTCTGATAATATCTTCTGCCTTTCATGTTTGTAAAAGAGCAACAACTTGTGTTTTCCTTGTGTTATGAATAATTACCTGCACAAAGAAAGAAGACATGTGTCTGTTTTCCCGGAGGACTGACAGTGTTTCGTGTTGTGTTGCTTTCAGGTGACGGCGATGAGCGACAGGGTCGGTGACCTGCAGAACAGTACCACCAACGCGCACCAGAGGGCGCAAGACCTGCTGTCCTTCATCAACAACATCACCGTGAACTTGAACGGTAGGACGGAGGACCGCCAGTCCTTCAGAGTGAAAACATGATGATCCGCTGAAACACAGACTGTTTTTCTCTTTATGCTGCCGTCTCACCTCACAAAAACCACAGACCAGCTGATGGGTCTTTTATTGGTGACGCCTCCACAGATATCATGCAGATGGCGAACCGCTCCTCGCTGAATGACACGGAGGCGGAGCAGGACGACGGCGAGCGGGAGAGGAAGATGAGGGAGGTGCAGGCCATGCTGAGGGAGATGAGGTACAGGAGCTGCGTGGGACAGAAGAAGGTGGCCGACCGGGAGAAGACGGAGGCAGAGAAATGTAAGTTTATCCACTGATCGATCGATGAATTCCCCCCCCAACACTGACCAGGAAACTTCCGATGAGTTAGTCACAGGAGACACAGTCAGAGCTAAAATCTGATCTTAACTTAAAATCTGTCTGTGTCTTATCTTATCTTATCTTATCTTATCTTATCTTAAAAGGCTTAAACCAGAATGATCCCAAAACTAACCAATGCAAAATGACTCACATTGGAGGAGTGATCACGTCCTCAAACTCAGCTTCTGTGTCCTCTGTGTCCTCTGTTTCTACTATGTCCTGTGTGTCCTCTGTTTCTACTGTGTCCTCTGTGTCCTCTGTTTCTACTGTGTCCTCTGTGGC